>NW_009242959.1:0-11304 GCF_000690835.1 Fulmarus glacialis | reverse complement strand
TCTATGATTCTATGATTCTATGAAGCTGAGTGCTACCAGACCTGTATGTTAATACCAGAACTATCTTAGATGTATGGAGTGTGAGATAACGATAAGGCCTAAGAGTCATGTACTTGGGGTGATTACACAAAACCTGGATTATTCTCTTGGGTCAAGCAACTGCTGTTGTGCTTAACACTTCATAGATTAATGGTCATCCTCCATCTTGCAAAGTGACCTTAAAATTGCAGTCATAAAGGAACTTAGAAATTATGATGACAGTCTGCACTAATTATTCTGTGTGCAAGTAGATACAAGTAGTTTGCTACATATGCATTCTATATGCCTGGCTAAAAACAATGCAAGACTCTCAGCAGGAGCTGGTGAGAGAACAGCTAACAGGAGCCCAGGTGCAACTAGCAGGGTCACCTCAAGGAGAAAGCAACCCCTGTAATTCCTGGCACGGAGTTCAGAGACTCTATGGATTTCACCCTCTCCCTTGCTTTCTTCCCTGGGCTCATGACGGTGTCTGTGTGGCTCCCTGTGGCCAGAAGAAGAATCACTTTTTCTGTGGTGAGCAACTCTGGCAAAGATTTTATTTGTGGGGTTACTTTGACATAATTCTAGGAGGTGGCATTGTAACTTTTGGCTGTTAAATGCTTCAGTCTATTCAGATAAAGCTTTGGAGCATGACTAATTAATATAATAATCACCTCTAGCAGAGAACACATTAACTGCCTGAACTCTCAGGACTTAGAAGATCAGAGAGAACAAGTTGGAAGACGCTGAGAAATTGAATTAGCAGATTCTCAGGATGGCTGCCAGTAAGGGACTTCATGCACTCGTGTGTGGTAAGGGATGAGCTCCGTGCCCCGGGGACCCAGGCAAAGCTGCTGTCTTCTTTGGGATTACACCATGTGGATACTTCCCTGAGGACAAGAAGGGAATGAGCTCCGGAGCGCTCCAGAGCCTTGTATTTATTCAAACTAATATTCTGTGAATCAAATGATCAAATTAACTAAACATGCATTTGACCACAAAAATGTTACGTTATTTTTAGCTAACATTGCAAACCTACATCATGGTTGCTTCTTTTTCTCACTGAACTCTGCATCTATTTTCTACAAAATTCCCTTATTTTTCTGATTTAAAACATCAGTAACCCATGTGGCTGTTCTTGAATTTTGATCCTCAGAGCCTGTTATGTCTCTTCATCCTTTTTAATGATGAGATAAGCTTCTAACAGAAAGACAGACAGAAGTAATCAGGTTCTTTGAAACAAACTGTAACCAACAATACAAGTATAAGTAAAGTTTT
Source organism: Fulmarus glacialis (assembly GCF_000690835.1). Lineage (NCBI taxonomy): Eukaryota > Metazoa > Chordata > Aves > Procellariiformes > Procellariidae > Fulmarus > Fulmarus glacialis. Next base: position 10,008 of record NW_009242959.1, on the reverse strand, counting down.
CTTTCTGTTTTCAAGTAGAAAAAGAGGGAGCAATTACAGATCAATGTGATCCATAAAATTACACTCCAATTTGGATTTTTATTACAGATTTCCAGGCTTCAGGCTAAGCTTGAGATGACACTGAAATCACCCAAATGGAAACAAATAAAATAGTCTCAGATTCTGAGCTTCAGCCCCTCCAAAACAGAATGAGGTATTGTAGAAATCAGATTTCACATTCAGAGAGAAAAAGTCTCAATGGCCTTAAGTATTTATTTGTTGCATACCACAATAATTGTTATCATATTAATTTTGCAGACTTGGGGACTGTGGACTGCCTGAGGTGTCAGCAGCCACTACTCTAAACTGTTTCTTTTATACTGTAGCCACTAACAATACATCACCCTACTGTGTGACATCGCGGCAACATTTTGTCCCATTCTCAGTTTCCAGAAGGATGATAGCAATCTGGAAGAAAAAAACACGATCGAAGGCTGCACAGATGGTTCTGTAACAGCTGATAGGTAGCTGCAGTTGTTGATGAGTATTTTGGAGGTGACAGACAGCAAGGCCAAAGAAGAATTGCCGCCAGCATTTAAAGGGACTCTGCCAGGCCACAAAATAATCCTGATGAAAGAAATGCTTCAGAAACTTTTCCAGCAGTGAGAGTTCTTCAATGGGAATAAACTCCCCAAAAGACAGGGATATCTATTTCTCATTTTTCTTTTTTTTAAGACAATTTAAAACTGTGCTGTGCATTTCAGAAAATGTGACCCTGGAAATAGAAATCTCTTAAGTGTCTTGTACAAGCTATTTGCTGTGTGCTGCTGTGAACAATTACAGAATTACCTTCTGCTGTAATGTGGTATGTGTAGTGTCTTGTAGGAGAGAGCTCAGGTTGTAGCAAGTAATAACCACAGTTCCTATCAAGTTGTCTCTTGACAGAGCACCAGTCATATATCACTGCAAAGTGCGGAAGGGGCTTACCATGGAGGCTGTTTGACACAGCAGGTAGATCTTCAGGGTCCTTTAAGAAATGCCTTAATAGGCACCATGAGGCTAAATCCATCAGCCAGTGATTCTGTTTATACCCAGGAGCGCTCCTGGGTCCAGGTCCAGTCAGTCTGGGACTGTTAGACCTGAGTGTGCCCAGCAGCTGAGAACGGTGCCCAAGGCATCGTGACATGTGTGGCAGAGGCTCGCTCAGGACCCTGTGGCTACCCAGAGTCCTCCGGGAAGAGTGTTACACAACCACGAGCTCAGCCTGCAGACTGCACCTCTTTGCTACGCTACCACATACAAAAGCTCATCCACGCAACCCTCCCATTTACTGCTGCAATGCGTGTTGACAGCAGGAGGAGGCAGGCTGCGTAACACCTGGACACGCTAACCAGCCGGACTATCCCAAATTGTTGGATGTATGATTAGACAGTTGTGGTGAAAGATGAGCATGGTTTCAGTCTTGGATATGTGTGAAAAAAATGAAGTTCATATAACTTCAAATTGAGAACCCAGGGCCTGATTAGCAGCAGTCTAAGCAGGGGAGACATTCTCTTGGACCTTGACATATCCAAGACTATGGCCTTCCCATAACCCTAGCAGCAGGTTGACAAGGTGACTGTCAGGTCGAAGGACAAGAGGTTTCTGAACACAAAGGCGTTCTTAAAGAATGAAAGGGGTACTGTTGCTCTACCAGCAGAGGTTTTTAAGGCAATTGGGCCTTTCAGCAGCCTGGGGGCTGCCACCCACCAGAAGATATCTAGCCAGCCAGCATTTTTACACAAAAGATGTTTCACCAGCTTGGAAGCTTTCATGATGGGCCTTGGGGTCTTTCAGGTAGGCAAGTAATTTCATCAACTTTCATCTGTCTTGGGAGGAGATGGAGGAGTTCCTCCCCAGAAACAATCTCTGAACCCCGAGACAACCTTAAGGCCTTCACCTTAAGGTGAAGTGATGGGCTCAGGAGTGGGAGTGGAGCACTAGCAAGCCACTTTTTGTGTTTCCCAGTCATCCTTAGCAGTGGGATATGACAACCAGATTCTGAGATAATGCTTTCAAACATTAAGCAATGAATGACAAGGACCAAAGTTGGCTTAGGATGCTGTCTTAGAAGCTGGTCCTAGCTCTGAACTTCACACAGTCATTCCTGATGCATTCAGCTTCTTTAGACAGTTCTGCTCTTTTTATCTGTGCCCTTGCTCTGTTTGAGGGCCCACTCCATGCACTGCCAATTGAAGCATAGCCATCAGCCAACTGTATTGAATATGTCCCTATCAGCTGTTTTACTTAAGCACTCTGAGCAGCCTCTATTTTCTTATGGTGTAGTCCAGACTTTCCAGGAAACCCTCACAATAGATATTTTTATTTAGCTATAAAACTACCCTGTGCTGCAGTGACTTTTTTCCCCCTGTGGTCTGTCACAGGGCTGAGGGCAAATAATCCTACTGAACAGGTAATCCCCTGGAAAGTCATATCTGCCCTGAGTAGAGATCTTTCATTCAGCAGGTTCTCCCTCTGGTCCCAGATATTTCCAGGTAGCTTTTGACATTTTCTATTGTTGGATTTGCTGAGTGCCACGATAACTCTCCTCTGAACATGCCAGGAACAGCTTCATTGACCTGGAAAACTATGACCTGCTTCTTCTCTTCCACTTGGAAGATTAACCTTGAACTTCTGATGCCTGCCACCAGCAGCTAAGTCTCACTGTTTGGCAAGTTGTGGTAGGTAGCATGAGTGCTATGGCCTTAGTGCTGAGCCTGCTTGATGCCTGTGGCTATATAGAAACTGCAAAGGTTCTCCCATCTGTGATCATAGGTGTCCTTAGCTCACCCACCGAAGAATGACAGCATTCTGAGCCTGATTTCCCAGTCCTAGCCTCACACCTCTTCTCTGCAATGAGCTTAATGTATGTCTAGGCAACACATCAGTGTGGGCTCTGAGAGGATAAATCAGGCTGTTGCTACAGGATGGCATTCAGGATCATGGGTGAAGTACAGAAAAGTCAACTACACTGTGAGTATTGGAGAATCCTACATTAAAGGGCTGTGCTGGTTTTAAGAAACAGCCCGACTGACTCCCACTGAAGGCAAGCAAATTTTTGGTGGCACAAGAAATATATATACTTTTGTTTTCAACTGCTCCTTCTCAAGATATTTCTATATGAACAAAATCTGAAGAATAGGACAAGATTTCATAACCATATCGGCTGTATCAGTCCTGCAATAGCTGGCTTCCTGTTTTCTCCAATTAACCTGAATGTATTATGTCTGTCTTTTTCATAATGAGTTCCACTCAGAATGTGGTGCTCCCTAGGCAAGAGGTCATATTAATGTTATTAAGTCTCTTCCTGGAAGCCTCCTACAGTAACAAGGCTTAAAAATTGTGAGGAAAAAAGTAAGGTGGCCACCTTGCTCTTTAAAGACTTATGTCTAACCACTATATTTGTTGACTGTTTCAAATGAGGACAGCTGAAAATATTTAAACATATTTGAGCACGAAAGCAAAATTCATTAAACTGTATCTATCAGGTGCCAAATGTTCTACAGGCATCTAAAATAGATGGGCCCTGCCTTAGCCGAAGGATATGCTGAAGCAGTGAGTTCTTTAAAGAGAATACGTATCTTTCAGACACGTTATTTCCCTTCTGTTATTTCCACTGATGAGAGTGGGCCTCCTCTACAAGCCTCACTGCCCACCTCTTGCTTGCTTATAAAATTTAAGCCAGAAAGAAACACGCTCTCATCTAGTCTAACTTCCTGACTAGAAGATTTCACCCTGCTATTATGAATAGAACTTAGTAATCTGTATATGGTTAAAGTTTATCTTTCAAAAAGAAACACTGTCCTGATTTGTAAACATAAAAAACCAGAGAATCTCTACTCACCTTAGTTGTCTGCTCCTAAGGCTACTTGCTCCTTTAGCTAAAAATCTGTGCCTTTTCCTCTAATTTGTCTGACTTCATCTTCCAAAAATCAGTTCATGTTATGCCTTTCTCCATTAGTCTGAAGAGCTTGTAAGTACCAGGCGTTTTCTCCACATGAAAGCACTTACTCACGATAATCACCTTACTGTAATATAAGTAGGACTGGATTTCAGTTTGATTTCAGAATAATACATGACAGATTAAAAAAACATGTAGTTCAGTAAGCAGTGGAGTTAATGAAGTTTGTTTTCCTGTGGATTTGTATCTCATAGTTAGATTCTCTGATGTCTCAAGAGCACAAATTAGTCAAAGGTTTTCCCAGCAGTGAACCCATTCATCATCATCACCATCATCCATGTGGATTCTCTGGTCTAATAATATAGTTGAGCACTTTGGAATGTTTCTTCCCTCTCTGCTGAGTTATTTTCTTGGAACTTGTAAGAGGGGAAGGGATATAGATATTGATAGAAAATATGATCAGTTAAGTTCCATTTCCATAGGGAACCAGACAAAAAATCAGTTCTATGCAAAGTAAACACTGGCTTTTAAACCTTTGCAGCGGAAAATCCCGCTCCAGATGATTGCATTTGAACTATCTTGTTTCTAAAATCTTTTTTTGGTATTGTCATTGGGAAGTCCACATACCAGGATCCCCACTAAGGCAATGGGTGTTACAGTTGCTCCAAAATTCAGATCTTTCCTGTTAAAAATCAGGCAGCCAGTTTCTTGTAATTTGAGCTTAGGGACACTGAGGAGTTCTGTACCATATGGTACCAGAATATTTGTCTTCTGCCAAAAATTTCTATCTCCCCATTCTCTGCTCCAACCACATGGCCTTTTTTCCTTAACAGTCAATTACATCAGATATAACTGATATGTTTGGCACAGGAATTTATTCACCTCCTCAAAGCAAAGAATTGTTATGAGGTTTCTGCGTGTCTCCACATGGGCCTACAGTATGTCATGTACTTGTACTGTCAAGAGTCCCAACAGTGACAGGTGCCACCTGTTAAAACACTGCTACAACTGTTTATGGATCTTGCTTCATGGAAAATACTGTCTCTAACTGATCTATCTAATGCACTTGTAACCTTTAACATTACAAAATCTGAATGTGTATTATGAGCAGTGCCCAAGTAAGACTAGGCATTGTAATCTGAGATCAGTATGGTATGCTGACTGACTGCTTTGGTATCATCTGCTACAAAAAAACACCTGAAGCAGCTATTCTACTTGTAATAGATAACTAAAGTTTTCTCTTTTCCATTTGCTACTAAATAAGCAAAATGTAGGACTGATGAACACTAAACTCTGCCTTTGTCTAAATAGAATAGGAATAGGGGAGGCACTGTGTCTCTGCTGGCAGTCGGTTTTAAAAATTTGGTCAGTGAGTGCATGCTTCAGCCAAAGGAAGTGTGGTGTGAATGAAGCTGGAGAGGCGTGGCTGTCCTCCAAGCTTAAAAGCTGAGCTATCAAGACTTTGCAGAAGCTGTTGTATTATTAAAGGGTGCCCCAAAATATATTGAAGCCTTCCATTTGAAGGCTTTGCTGCCTGTCTTTCCAGGCATGGTGGCTTGTAAGACAAGAGATACTTGGCAGCAACTGCATGCTATCTTACTGCCTTACTACCTTCTCAGTGTACAGAAAGGTACTGGATTCAGAGCAAGCCTGAACTGCATGACATTTTGCAGGTGCAACGACCTGGGAGAGAACGTGGAAGAGATTTTGCAATCATTATTAGTGATTTCACTTTAATGTTTAATGCGATTTCTATGCATTTTTCTCCTACAGGAGAAATAAGGCAGAAGAAAATCTATTATTCTTATGGATAGCATGGGTGTATAGTTACGGGGGGGTAGAAAAATAATGACTGGCCTGGTAATGAAAACATCTGTGACAATAATGGTGCATGTAGATCTGGTGATGGCTGTGCTTGAAAACATTTCTCCCAATATATCTGAAGAGACTTGTAAGTACCAATAAATTCACGCAAAAACATTTGAGACTGACTGTTCCACAATAAGAAACCCTAAAATTGTTGCTTTTTAAAAAATTAGGCAGCTCAAGTCAGCAAAATATTTACTTATTGTATCACTTAAAGCATTTTTTGTCAAATATTTTGAGAGGTACTACTATAAACTTTAATCTGGAAGGTAAGTATACTACTTCCCTTTCAAAAGAGGAGAAATTGAGGCACAGATCCTAAACTTGTCTACTTTCCTAGGAATGGGTTACTAAGCGAGCCCAGAACAGAAATCACAGATTGTCATACTGGAGTTCTTGATAAGAGACAATTCCAATTCTTCAGATTTTGATGAATTTAGGATTTAAGGTTACTCAGGAATTTCACTTTTGAAGTTCTACGCACCTCAAAAAATTGGTCTCTTAATCAGTTTAAATAGTGGTCTTAAAGATCAATTCAAGCACTTTCTGTTCTTAAGGTAAATGAATACTATTTTGAAAATTAGCGTATATATGAAGACATATATAATAGCTAGGGCTGCTGGTTTCATTTCAAGAAACAGAGCTAAGTAATTATATACTTTCAAAATGTCCAGCCGTGTATTGTATTTAAGTATTCCTTTACAGGAATGGATAAAGCAAATCTGGAGTTAGTAGAATTCATATGCTCCCCTCTCTGAACGCAAAAATGTGTCTTTTCTACTTTCCTCAGTCTTCTCCTCATTAATTCCCATGCTGTTAACGTTTTGTTTTTTCAATGCTTCATGTAAAAACTTAACCTGCTGCTGAATTTATTTCATGTGGGTTTGTTTTGCTCATTTTAATGGTTTGTAATGCAAAACCATAAAGGTACAGCTGCTACAACAAACTCCCCTATTGAAGCTTGCCTGCTGCACGCATTGCTTTTGGAGTCTAACTTGGCTTTGAGTCCTAACATTACAAAAAATGAAAAGTAGCATGGTCTTAAGCACTATAATTAATGCTTCTAAATTTTGTTCCTTTGCTGTCCTGTCCACAGTATGTTGTGCAGAATTTCTTCCATGAACATGTTCTTTGTTTCCCTCACAAACCAGCAGAGGAAAAATACTAGGAAATTTTACCCTTTGGTACTTTTTAGACAGTGCTTCTGTCTAATATCCCAGCTTTTTATATGTTTTTGTTAATCTTAGATATGAATTTTGACATTAAAGTCAGCAACTAGAAAATTAGAAAAAAAATGGTGTCATCCGTGTACAATAATCCTAGGTAAATGTAAAATTTCTTTGCATGGACCAAATGAGAGAAGGTGAGAAAAAACCAAACATTGTGCATAAAGACATGTAAGGACAAATGCAATTGAATATTAAAAAAACCCAAACTACTTATGTGGTGAATATGAACTAAAATAAAACACTCATGTCTCAGTCACTCCAATATTTATAATTCCTCTTGTTGTCATTTAAAAGCATTCTTAAGATCTCTTACCTTGCTAATATTAGATATTCAATTCCTTTTTTGCTAGAAGACTTTGGCACATTTCTGAGATCCTGGAATATGATTTTACATGTCTTTCACCTCTTTGAAGAGAAAAGACGAGGTTTTTCTTAACTATTTTTCTAATTATTTTTATAAAGTGCATTTATCTTTCATTATTCATCTTCTTTCTGTGTTTCAGTACTTTTTGTATTGAGCTTCTTTCCTGTTTCTGAACCTGTACTTCCATGCAATTTTCTCTGATCAGCTAACAAAAAAAATTGCCAGAAACGTAATTTAATTTGCTACAGTACTCTACAATACTTTTTCGCTATTAATCTGTATAATTATACTGGGTTGGACTCCACAGCAAAGTGTTAGCCATTTGTTTTTACTTATTTCCACGCGCAAACCAGAAAATATTCAAGAGAAATATCAAATTACCTACCATATTATTTATCTTCATTTAATATTTTGTCAGATAACTAGGCCCTGGAATAAGGGAAAAAGTACTCCTTACAGCACAAATGACAGATGTCACAAAAATTGACAAACTTTGGCGGAGAACTACAGAATAATTTTTTTTTGTGTGCGTGTTAAGTTTTGGGAAATGATTAGTGAAATTTGATGTAAAAAAAGCAGACTAAAATATTAGAAGCACTATTACAAATAGATTATCGAAAACTATTTGGTAGCTTTCAAAGACCTGAAGTCAGCACATGTATTTTCAAGACCAGAAATCTAAGAGTTGCTCCTGAACTAGACATCAGAGTTGAAAATACAATACCTGACAAAAAGGGCCCCCATTTCAAACGTGATGTATATTTTTGGAATCATTGGACTCTGGGTTCTCTTACATGGCCAACGTGAAAATCAGAAAGAAAGAAAATGGAGTGCCTACTGAAAATTTTAATGACCACTTTTAGAAATGCATTTTTCTCAAAATTACCCAGCTCTTAGAAAATAAGTATAATCAGAAGTAAAATGACTGTTCTACTGGTTTTTGGAGCATGGCATTTTGACATTTCTCTGATTCAAACCAACATTTCTAAAGAAACTTTCAAGATAGTCCCTAGACAAAATACAGTATTGAAAACTACTCCATTTCTTTTGAAATATGAATAGAAAGGCTCCCATTGATAACAGTGGGAATGCGTGATGACCTTTTGCTAATTTGAAAGTACAAAAGTTTGAAGCGAAGTTATTTGAAACCAGAAATGAAGCTTACAGCCCGAATAATACGTACTGTACTTTTTGTCATTTTTATTGCATAATGTCATGATTTATTTACTATGCTAACAGTGTATGTGAGGATTTTCTTTTAAGGTAACTAAAATCAGTGATAAAAATGAACCATTTAAAACACCCTGTTACTCTAACAAAACTAAAATGTCTTTACACAGTATAATTCATTTGCTCATTTTTTTCCTGTAATGAATAGACATTATCTACAGATAGAAAGCTACAGGATTTTTATAATGGGTAACAGGAGCTTTTGTGCCTCCTGATGATCAAAGTAAAGGCTTAGATTTTTCTAAAGACTAATATAAGAATATTTCATAAATATTTGGTAATAGCATGACACCTATCCCCCTCAAACCTTTTTCAAAGCCTGAAATAAAATGGGGAAATGATTAATGAGACCATGCGGAGATGCAAGATGAGAAACTACGTTGTCCTACTGCTGAATTTCTAGGTCAACAAATACAACTGTTCCCTTTTGCACCTGATTCGGGCATTACACAAGCATGTTAGAATTCTTTGCTGAAGAACTAGGAGTTCTTGTTTCAGTCATAGCCACTTCCACATGGACAGAGATTAAATTGAATCCAGAACTGCACTCTGGTATCACTCCAGAATTATCCTAAATGACGCTAGAAAATACACTACACGCTTCTTAAAATTTCTGTAATGTTATTTAGTATATTGTAGTGTTATTTAGTGTCATTTAATGTAACCATAATAATTACTGGATCAACTTTTGGATATGGACCCATGCATTCCGGTTTTCAAATTTACATTTTAAGCCATTAATTATTTGGTGTATTTTCAAAAGGTGTTTGCATATGGTATAATACAGGTGTTCATGTATGGTGTAACAGTAAAGCTGCCATGACTTTCAGAGTTTTCAATTAATAATTTCTTGAAGAATCATGAGGAATTTTCCTCATTAGTTTTAAAGGACAATTTTCCAAAACAAATTTCTATTAAATAGCTTGAGTTTTTTAAACACTTCTCAATATTAAAAAAAATCTGTTAAGATCTTCTGGTTTGCTATCGGTATCTGTTCAATAGACATGAGTATTTCAGGAAAGGAGATTATTTATTGCTATTTTCACTGGAAAAAACGTCTATTCCTGAGGAGCTACGAGTACGTTACTTATTTGTACCTACACGCATGATGGTTTACCCAACCCGCCATGTGCCGGCCATCCCCGTTTCGAACGGCGCCGACACGGGGGTGGCGAGGGGAGGGACAGGGACAGCTCTAACGTAGGTCTGCTGCTGGGAGGCTCGGGGCGGTGACCACCCCCGCTGTAGTTAAGAGGGGAACCCCAAGGGTTCGCTTGCTGGTGATTTCAGAGCTTGTTCTCCTCAGAATACCTGAACGAAAGGCAACCAAAACCCGTCGAGCTGGCGGAACCCCGAGAGGCCGCCTAGTGCCTCACCCGGTCTGCGGGGAAGGACGGACA
>NW_009242958.1:0-10236 GCF_000690835.1 Fulmarus glacialis | reverse complement strand
TAATGATTCTATGATTCTATGACTCTATAAACACAGGATTACACCACCACTCAACATGCCAGCTGCCCATAGTATCTAAGCAGCCCCAAGGAGAAGGGCTTAAGCCCTCTATTGATTCATACTTTCCAATTACATGGTTCAGGATTTTTTAAAAGCTTCATTTTTGCTTTTTTCCCCCCTCCATTCTTACTGTGCTATAAAAAAGGCATACATAGCCACCACACTAACAGTTATGCTAGCTTTATTTTCTCCAACTTGGCAAACAGATGAGTTTTTGTAAAATGCACAAAACCCTTCAAATACAGACACTGCCAGGAGCTTCTACAGAACTAACAGCTAAAGACTAAAGGTATTTCAAATTCATGAAACTATACAAGACATTGCAAATTGGTCACAGTCTTTTCACCCTTTCCTCTCAACAGTTTAAATTACCTTTTACATTTCCTATGAGCACTGGTGCATATAAAACTGCCACCCCCAAAACAGCATTCCTTAAAAACAGGAGATGAAAATCTTTCTGCCTTTTGCTGATACAAGGCGCCTGCAGCAGACACAACCCTCCAAGGGTCAACTTACAAAACCATAAAAACATCATGTTTGCCTCCCAGCTCTTGACATCTTTCTATCAAAATACAACATTTGGGTGTAATTCATAGTAACTACAAGCCTTTTGCTTGATACTGCCATCTACGTTTCAGTCTTTTAAAGAAGTGTTTCTCTGTCATCCTGAAGCTATTTAGGCAGCAGATAAAAACCAGTAAATTTCTCTGATCCAAACGTCCAGCACTGTCTCAGGATAAAAGGGTATGCTGATGGCACCACTGTCCACATTGCGTGTAACATAAGCCTTCACAAAGCATCACAGGCCTTATACCATGCAACTATCATATCTTCTCAAAAATGGCTATGTTTTCCATTACAATAGCTTCATTAGCTGATGTGTACATGCTGAATCAGTCAGCAAGGATGAGGGAATTGCAAACTTCCCAGTGAGGGCAGCCACACACTTCTGGAAGGGCAGAGTTGCTCTGTGAGTTCTGTGCATGCGGTGGCGAAGGCATCTCTGTCGTCTTCATATTTCACAGTCACTCCTTGCTGGCAGCCCCTAATGCACAGCACAATCCTCTCCTGTCAGCCCATACTCTTCTCCAAGCTCAGAAACTGTTCTGCACAGACTGGTGCTTCCCAAGCAAGCTCCTGAAGCTGTCTCTGTCTTGTCTTCCTCCCTGTTTTCTGCCTTCTGCTGATTAAACTGTTCCATATCACAGTGCTTGTCTTGTATAAGCGTAGCTGTCCTGTAGTAACGTCCTCAAGGCATCCACAGGAGCCACAAAATATTCAAGTGCCAACAGCACGGTGTGGAGGGCTGGCTTGCCCAACATTATCTTTTATGATTTGGAAATGTCATCCCAAAAGAGACAGATAATGGGGTCAGGAAAGAGAAACCATGAGATTTCTGTAGTTTGACACCTCCTCTCTAACCCTCCCTGCCCCTAACATGGGATATGAGATTTTTAGGTACCTCCTGCTACATATTCCAACATGAAGTAATCCTTTGATGCATGGGGCTTGCAGCAACAGCACAAAGAAAGATAAACATTTATTGCAGAACATGCAATATAGAGGAAATCGATCACATGGAAAGGTTAATTCATAATAAACTGAAAGCTGGGTGTTCGTTTGTATGACTTTACATGGAAACAATTACTTTGAAACATTCACATCAGTGCATCTGGCTTCAAAGTAAATCCTCCATGCAGACAAGCCAATGCTTTTCTTTAGTTGTATGAGAAGTGGTAAGCCTGCTTGTCAGAATAAGCTAATGAGAGCAACATTTGCTGGTTCACATCTGAAGAAGGCATTCTGTACAGTTGCTTGTGTTTTGGGCACAGCTGTTCCACATCTCTGTCCATACCCTTGCATTCAGTTACCATAAAGCAACTTGTTACAGAACAGCTGACCTGAAATTCATCACAGCTGACTCCTCTTTCTAGAGGATAACAGAGTAAGATGATGACACAACACTTCAACCGGATGACACATCAAGCCTTGGAATTTCAAAAAGACCCTAGACTTGCGAACTCCAGGGGGCATCCACCATGGTGAACATGAAAAGAAACTTATAAACTAAGTTCTCAGCATTCCAAACATTTGAATTATTGAGTCCAAACCTGTCTAAACCATGTCAGCCAACTTTCTGCTAAGAACAGAGCAAGGATATGAGACTGCATGTTTTCACAGATACAATAGATTTAAAAGAGAACGATTTCCACAGTTGGTATTGATTTTAAGAATAACAGGTAATATCTTTATACAGCTTTCAACTCAGCTTAACTCTTAGAGGCCTTTGAAAAGGTGGGCAAGCATTTCTGAAACCATATTACAGATTAATAATTAAAATCTAGAGACATCTGAATTAGCTCTCAATATATTAGCTCAAGTACCAGAAGCACCTCACCATGGCAGCCAAGAAAAAAGGCAAAGTAGACAAGACTAAATCTGTGCTCTCACAATTAGATCACAGCAGCTGATTTAAATTACTTAAGTTACCTCTGTACTATGTTGCAGAAGCACCTCAAAAGGTAGAAGATATATATCTAACAACACCCCTCAAGTCAGACAGGAACTGAGTTCTTATATCCTGACTCCCAGCTCTATGCTTGGGCCAGCTGATTAGAGGGAGCTAATTAAATGCCCTGGCAGAAAGCTTATCTCCATTGATGTCACTTGTAAAACTCCTACAGATAATTTGGTCCAACATTTTGTTCCTCTGTTCAGCATTATGTATCTAAAAACCACGACACCAGCAATTCACAGATGAAGGCCTGAAACAAAATGGCTATAAAGCCTCCGGATTGATATACCAAACTGGGAGTATAATGGAGTACCTTCAGATTAAAAGGTCCGCATGACTGGTTTTTCAGGAAAAGCACATTTCAAGACTCTCGGCTGCTAAGCAGTATCATAGCTAATAGCTTAATATGCTTGATTTTTTTCTCTATGATGTTGATGAAGAAAGAATGTCTTTAATATTAAGTCCACCAAAATTGCTTGATCCAATATATGAAACAGTCAGCCTAGAGACAGAAATTACATTTGAAAAGTGGTATTTTCAGCTGCTGTGAGAAGACGATGGTGACAGGCACTGCCACAGAGCTCCCTGTTGCACCTGTGTTTAGCTATGGTGATGCAGAGAAGGCAAACTGGTCCCCTGACACACACAGTCAAACGGCAGTGACAGAATCCTCATCCACTCCACGACGATGGTGAGAAGGGTCAGTATTGATTAAATTCATGTTAGCACTTAAAATGCAACATGCAGCCTGAAATCCTGGAGGGTTCCTTCTCTCCAGTCTTATGGTAATACAAAATAAAAAAGAAATTCTACTGCAGAATTGAAAGAATCCTCCAGATCCTCTTGATGAAAACTTGCCATGACATTAACTTGCCAAAGCAAGAGTTATTTCAGAAAGGTTTTTGAGTCATTTCTGTTAAATAGAAACTAGAGCCAACAAGAAAGAAAAGCCCTTAACGAATTTCACCTTTTTCAGTTCTTGCTTTGCAATTAAAGTCTTTTAGTGGAATTCCACAGGATATCAAATACTAATTTACTGCTGTTACAGTTTCAAGGAACAGACTAATCTAGCCTAATTTAGCAACCTGGAAGTCAGACTTCTATTCTAAGATATTTTTCTGTGCTCCTTCTTTAGTCAATGCATAAATACAGCTTTCTGCAACAGGGTAGTTTATTCGAAAACATGTATCTCCGATGGATCACCCTCTTCAGGTGCCTGTCTCTCCTCACAGGCTGCCTGGATAACTGTTTTAGTTGAGGTATGAACAAAATACCACTACTGTGCCCTACTTGGAGTTTGCTTTATGGGGTAAGCAGTACATCTGTGTGTCTCTTAAAATTTCAGTAAAATATCTTGCTAAATAAAATGTTGGCGTCCTTGTAGACTAATGCATACTCAGTACAATCTAAGATAATCAAGTCATTCATGTTAAAGAAATTACCTATAAACATATTATAAGGCAAATTATTTGTTAGATATATTTCTTTAAGTGTTTTAAAAGAAGGTTTGGTTGATTAAACTGATTCTTAAAAAGATACAAACTTAACATTAACCAATGATAATGAAATACATGCACCTCTGAACAACCAATTAATTGATACAGTACATGAATACACCTTCTAATATGTTAGTTTTGCATTGTTGCTCACCTTCAAATATGCAAAAAAATTGCTACATTGCGCAATGACTTTAATGTTATCTCAAAGTACTTATTGTTAAGTATGTATGAAAAGCTTTAAGTCACAGAATCTGTATCAGCAGTAAAAGAAAACCAAGATAAGTAGCCTCTGCTACAATTTTGAACCGACTGCAGTACAAATACATCTTCCTTTCTTTAGTATTCTGTTCGCTTGCTCCTTGCCTGGACTGTAATCATACATTTAGAAAACCGGGCTTGTTTCTTCCTCTTTTTCCAACTTCAATAACTTCCTGTCTTGAATGGAACACATCTAGACTGCAACCATAAGTGATGCTCATAAAGGTGACCTCTCTTTGTAAGGGAAACCATAAACATGACTTCTGGGTTTGTGCTTGAAAATAGCTCAGGAAAACATAATATGGTGCAAAAGCCATTGAGCATTACCCAGAAATAATTAGTCCTTAGGCATTTTGTCTGCAAACCGTACTGTATTCATATTTCTGCAACCTTGGCTTTCAAAGGACAACTTGAACACTAATTAAATGTTGCCAGTAAAGCAGAGCCAAAAGAATTAGATGGATGAGAATGACCTACAGGGGATATTTATAATGAATATATCCCTGATAATCTCCAGACCTGAAACCTCCTAGGATACAACAGTATCCCTCAATTCTTAAAAAACAAACCAAAATCTTTCACCAGGTTCCTGCTTAGTACCCCCTGGAGTCAGCAGAGGTGGCTTTAACACAGTTTTCTACTTAAGGAAGCTTATTTTCAGTAATGAATGTTTAGAAAGCACACACATAATTAAAATATTAAAATGCAATAAAGAGACAATGTGAAAATTTCTGTATTATGTGCTCCCTTTATCTTCTTGCATTTTCCTGTAATAAAACAGTTACACAAAAGGGACTTTCTTAAAAGACTGGTCTAACTATTTCTAACCCTGTAGGAGTAAAAAGTACACAATGAATTTGGAGCTGATAGGAAAACGTCTGAAGAAAAAAAAAAATCTGAAGAAAAAAAAAATCTGAAAAAAAGTGCTCTGACTTACTTTGTGGAAAATTTGGAAATAAAGCAAATTTATTGCTTAGGGACATGCTTTTTCCTAATGAAAAAAGATTTAATTGACATTTTTCAGATACCCTTCTTGGTAGACATTCTGAATCTTTTTTTATTTTTTGGGTTTAAGATAAGCTGTAGCAGAAATTCTCTTTTCCGTTTTCTTTTCCTTCAATAGCATAACTCTTTTCATAAGTGAATGTCCCGACAATGTTTTCCTGGAAAACAATTAAATATTGTATCACACTAAAAACTGTTTAACATTCAGGGTTGACTTAACAGCTAACATTTGTGTATACTTTTGCTTGGAAGTTTTGAGTCTTGCTAAGCTTGTTAAAGCATGATGCTCATCTGCTATGAAGTCTGCCTTTTTTTTCCCATGCAGTTTGGGTTTTTTCTGTTTGGCATACTATGATCTTTATGTCTGTATTTTGAAAGTAGACTAATTTTTTCCACACTCTCTGCAATTATAAAGACAAATCGTTTCTTGACTTTACAAAAAGCTTTGAGGGAAAGCTGCATAAAAATAGACACAGAATTTCACATCATGACTATAAAATATACCTTGTTATACCTAATCAGCAAGAGACCATGCAATCACAGAAAAAATATGGTTTTAGAGTATCAGTTTTTCATTGATGTGCTGCAGTGACCACAAGATGGTACAGTGTAAGATCCTGAGGGAAAGGAGAAAGAGGAGTCCAAGCTAAAGAGCAGATTTCAGCTTGTCCAGGGCACTGGTGGGCAGGGTCCTGTGGGATGCAGCACTGAAAGGCCAGAGCCCAGTAGAGCTGGGTGGTCTTCATGGAGAGCCTCCTCCAAGTGGCAGAACGGTCTACTCCAATCTGCAAGGAAGCAGGCAGACACAGCAGGACACCAGTGTGGCTCCACAGGGAATGCCGGACTGAGACCCAGCGCAAAATAGAAGCCAACCGGAGATGGAAATGGAGATGTTATCCAGGAGAAACAGAGAAGCCCTACTTGGCCAGACAGGGATGGAGTTTGCAAAGCTCAGCTGGCACTGAAGGGTACAGCATGTGAAGGGTAACAAGAAGGGCCTCTACAGCTACATCAGCAGTGAAAGCCAAGGGAAATATGAACTTGCTGCTAAATGGGGTAGGCAACCTAATGGAGGACACTGAAAAGGCTGAGGTACTCAATGCTTTCTTGGCTTTAATCTTTAGTGCAAGGTCTGCCACCCTGGCCCCTGAGCTCAGTGGCAGAATTTAGGGATCAGAGGTAGACAAAGACTGAATTAGGGATTGCTTAGGCAAGAGGGACACTCACAAGTCCGTAGGCCTAGATGGCATGCATCTAAGGCTGCCGAGGGAGTTGGCTCATGTCTTGTAAAAGCTGCTCTCTATCATCTTTGAGAGGCCACTGGTTAAGGACTGAAACATCTGCCCACTGCAGTTACGAAATTTCCATCTTTGGAGATACTAAAATCTTATTCGACAAGTGCTGAGCAGCCACATCTAACTTTGACCCTAGGTTGCTTTGAGCAAGAGGTTAAACTGGATGACCTCCAGAAATCCCATCTCAATTCCGCTATGATTTTGTGATTATGCCCATTGCCTAACCTATGCATCTAAAACATACTCATTGCTGACCACAGATACACTGCTACCAGCTGGAAAACAAGATTTCAAAATTGCTTCCATGCACATTGAAAACTGAAAGCAAGCATTTTCAAAGTTGCAGATATATCTAATCCATATGAAAACCTTCTGTTATACAGAAGGGATTCATTATTTCATTGGTGTAAAGAATGGTGTCAGGACTGCACAGTGACAGTGTTTAATCATTCCAGGTGTCCCCACTGGCATGAAAAGAAAGTTCTTCATTTCAAATGCTGTACTATACAACCCCAATACATTTCACTCTGAGTATCATCAAAGAATGGGTCTCTGTCAAAATCCCAACAGCAGATAGATTTTGAGAGCAGAGGTAGAATTACAGTGTAAGAAAAGTGAGACCAAAAGCTTCCCCTGGAATGCAACAACACTTAATTTAAGACGCTACCTACGGAGTCAACATAATAGGGAAGGGTGACATTCTTATTCAGTTTCTCATGTGAAGGCAGACAGAGAATCAGCCACCCAATAAATTCAGTTTGTCTCAGGCCTAATCAGTCTATTTTCCTTGTTGTTATTACTACATATTGCTGGCAGCAGAGAAATGAGATAGAGATCCTAATTCTAATTACTTGCATATAAAAGAATCAGGGAAAGAATGAAGACTGCAATAGGATCGCTTTATGAAGAAACAAAGACATAAAAAATGAGTTTAAGACCCATTTGTGAGGCTTATGCTAATGGTCAATACAGAGCATAGGACAGAAATTTATTAGGAACAGGACAGTTCCTGCAGTTCATGGGGTCTCTTTGTCACAAAACCCAAGAGTGTCGAAGTCCCCTCTTAATGTGCCATGTTTCTGTTAGCTGACTTGCAGGTTAACACTTCTATTTTTAAAATCTGAAAATATATAGTATTTTGTCCAAACTCGCCTAACACAGATAAAGGCATCAGTGTTGCTGGCATCTTTATACCATTTCTGTATCTCCTTTGGAAGTTTGCGTCGCAGCTGAATCCCCAGCAAATGAGCACCAATTTGCTCAAATTGTGATCTGCAAAAGGAGTACAACTATCACGGTACCTCCTGCCCAAATTTCTGGAAGCAAATGTGACTTTTCAAAATTACATGGGTAACACTGACAACACTGACAGCTACCAGTTCTGAGGAGAGGTACCTGCACAGTTAAAACCTGAGTATCTCTCAGGAATTGACTAGACCCACCAATTCAGAGTTTACAACAATGAGAAGGAAAATACAGAGCAAAACTGGTGTCCAGCAACCAGGCTACTGGAATTTAAAATAATTATTTTTATGTTTAATTTTTTAATTACTAGTCATTTTTTCTACGCAATGCACTAACATATCTTGTTACTCAAAACGCAAAGCTTATTAGGTGAACCACATCACATCTTTTTCTACATACTGAGCATTTGTCAGTCCATGTCCTTTCTTTCCTTCTACGTCCCGTTACAAATATTGACATTTCTCCGTTCCTGCACTTTCCACAGTCACTTTTCTGTCTTGTTTTCTGCCTCCTATCTACACAGCCCTGCCTGCTCTTTTCACACAAACTCACCTACCTGCAATCCACCCAAACACTCTTTGAGCTTCCCTACATATTCCCATTTACATGCACCCATCGCTCTCAAAAAATCACCCCACCACATTTTCTTTCTTCACATAACACAGACCTGACTCAAACTTTCTTCATGTAAAAAAAAGCAATAGAGCAACAGTGACTGGAACTGCCTTGCTCCAGGAATTATCTTTTCAACAACCCATACCAAAAATAAATACCCAAAAAATACTATTCCTCTTTTGACATCCAAGTATTTTGGAGCTGTTCCAATATTTTACTATATTTTTTCTGCTACTCAGAGGACATTTAAGATGACACTTCATTTCAATACTAAAATACTTCACCATTCTTCATTATGACTAAAGTAACATTATTTTCTTTTTTCTCAGCCATGAGAAGGCAAGACTTGCTGTATTATCAAATGACTGCACAGGCAATAACGCACTGGGTTCATAGTTTAAGTGACAGGACATCAACTACCTGACAAGGTCGATGACTCTCTCCCTTGGAGCAGTGCTGACTGGCTCATCATTAATCATTATGATCTGATCCCCTGGTATAAGCTTTCCTTCAGAGGGGCCGCCTGGAGACAAATGAAAAAAAAACAAGCACAGGTTAGCAGACCATTGTAAATGCACAGGCACACTCCGTTGTTCACATACTAGGAGTGTTTTTTTCTTCAACTAATGGCATATTTAACACCAACACTATTTCTGACATTACCAGTACTTCCTCATCAGGAAAATCTTGAAAGCTAGTGGCTTAGCAGCTTCTACTGAAGTTCCCCAAGTTAAGTTCCAAACCCACATATAGCCACCTAAAAATAAGGGTTTGATTTTCTGGAGTACCAAAAGGACCCATAAGAGGTGGCCTAATTCACCCTTTAAGGTGTGATCAACCATACCTTAACTCATCCCTGATCAATGTTTGTCTGATATTCTTGTAAGACCACCCTGAGGATGACTCCTTTTCCTGTAAATAAATGATCTTGTTTAACTACTGTTAAGATCAGGAAGTCTTTCTCCTTGATGTCTACACCAGATCTTCCTTGTTGCAACACCTTGTTTCTGTCCCAGGCAAAGTAACACTGGAGAACATCTTATTCCTCTTTCCTATGAAACATCACTTACATATTTGAAAGTCATTTGCAGGTCTCTCCTCTGACTTTTCTGTTCTGGGCAAAACAAACCTGTTTCCTTCAATCTGAAGACAGTAAGTTTCTATACCTCCACTCTCTGAGTTTCCTTTCCTCTGGATTCCTACCACCTGGTGAACACAAGTTTTACGTACATCCAAAAGCATTGCCACTTTCAGTTAGACCCAGATATTCAGCATTAGTCTGAGTAGACAATCAGACGTGTACGTGTCTATGTGCTTTGGATTCTGACACTGCTGAAATGCATATTGAGTTTATGCTTTATAAGATGCACATAATACTTTGCTTCTCAGCACGATTACATGCCCAGAAGAGGGTGTGACATCGCAACTGCGAGTGAAAAGATACAGCCTCTCTAGTCTTCAGTCTTTAAACTCTGCAATGATGAGACATAAAAAACCCAATAATATTACCAATATGAAGATAAAGTCTTAAAGGAAAATGTTTCAGTATCAAACTCAATTAATTTAACAATTGAGCTAATGCTGTTCCTTTCCCCTGTTTGGTTTCAAAACTTCACTTATATATCCAGCATAAATGGATACACACCCATGTATAAGAATGTTGTCCTGAGCTCATCTGTCATCCTATTCACTTGTAACAGAATATGGACTAGAACAGAATAGTTCGGGTTGGAAGGGACCTTTA
>NW_009242957.1:0-10629 GCF_000690835.1 Fulmarus glacialis | reverse complement strand
ATTATTATTATTGTTATTATTATTATTTTGCATACTACATGCAGTGCTTTAACCAATGTCTGTTCAGCTAATGTAATTAAAGTTGTTAATTTATATGAGTACATTTCAACTATGTCAATGGTTTCTTAATATTTATTGTGTAGAAGGACTGGTATTTTTTTTATTTACATTATGTTTAAAGAGGTAACAGTTTGATATGTTCTCATTTGTTTATATTAGAAGTTATTTATTTTCACGGCATTCCGTCTGGTATTTTGATATTTGGAAGGCATGCTACCTATACTTTGTACAGTTAGTGGGCAGTATTCAGCAGCTCCCGGTAGATTTTTAGGCCCTATGTTAAATAAAAGACCCGTTTGGGATTTTTATTTTAGGTCTTTCCTATTGGTTTGCCAGGACCACTCAGTGCACTTATTGCCAGACACTCTGCCTGCGTGACCAATTTATTCCTACTGTACTTACCCAGGACAGAGGACCAAAACCACCTCTGGTGTAAGTCCAGTGACTTCAGTGAAGTTATACCAGAGATGTATTTGGCTCACAGAGAAAATGCTTGTGCAAATCAATGCAAAGAAAAGGCAGAAAGAAAGAAAGAAAGAGTCTTTGCATTTGGAAGGGAATTTCAACATGTTGAAAATGTTTGGGTCATCTACTATTTTATTTTACTTTGTTCTTTTTGTCACTTTGCTCTTTCTTATACAACAGCAGCAACAACACAAGTGAAATAAATAAAGGGAGTTTCACCAAGCATTGTGTAATCGTCCCTTAATATGCACTCCTGGTTGGGAAATTCACGGGAGCTGGGGAAATAACAGAAAAAAATTAACCTTAGAGGTGAAATATGTGGGTGCCTCTTTGGATTGAACAATGTGATGCCTTTCTCTTCGGTGTGACTATGCTAAATGGACATTCGAATTCATGGCCCTACATGTAATGGAATTTTAGGTTGTTCACTTTTCCTTGTGAAACACACTGAGTACAAAAGCTAAAGCCAACTGCAACTTCCCTTTGCCTGCAAGCTGTTAGGTCTTCAACTACCATCACCACAATTCCGTTGAATAAGCCAGAATTAGATGCTTACACAGATAAAAGGAGAATTTGTATTACCGAGACAAAATTGCAAGGCTGTCAGTTCACATGCGCTAGTTTATAAATTGATTATTAGTCAGATGAAGTGATCAAAGAGGCTTGATCACAGGCAGCTGATCCCTGATCTGAGTGAAAAATTATCTGAATACCCTCATATTTGAAAGTAAAGTGAACTTATGAAGGGTTTTCACCAGTCATTGCATTCCTACGGTGATAAATGGACTCCTGCTACATTCCAGTGGAGTGAGAATCAGGGAACAAGAATTTTGAGGTTGATCTTTAAATGGATTATTTGCACGGTGCTCAAGCATAGGCCACTGCAGCTATAAGCAGGCCTTTTAATAATCAGGCACTGAAAGCCTTTCTACAAAGGCTGGAGAAGTTAATTGCTTTCCTCTTACTGAGAATAAGTTTTCAACAAATCAATGCAATCAGAGCTAGAGAAAGACTTTGTTTCGGATATCATTAAGACATGATTGAATATTTGCTTTCTTTCCTTTGTTACGATCACTATTATTATTATTGCCAGCAAGGACAAATCCAACTGGATTTGGAAGTTGCTCTAAGAGAATAAAATCATAAGGGCTACTTGATTACAACTGCTATAGTATTAACCTGGTATAAATGAAACTTACACTTCAAGTGTAAAACGAGGAGTTATCCTTTCTCTGGCATGACATAAAGTGCAGTACTGCATGGTGTAATCCAGATTTTTTCCATTTTCTCCAGCCATTTGATTTTCTTTTTATTTTAAGAACGCTATTGAGAACTGTCGCTATTGTACAGGCTTGTTGAAATGCCCCATCTGAAAAGAACAGTGGAGAACTAAGAGCTGCCTTTTGCACGAGCAGAACAATCTGCTAAAACTGAAAAAATCCTGTCTTAAACAACTTAGACCAAGCTAGTAATATACAAAGGCAGATAACACCAAATGATTTTGCAAAACAGATACACAGATAGTATCTACTCAGTGTGGATTTCCTACCTTAGAGGAACATCTTCACACTGCTGCTTGGGCTATTGAGTCATTGGGCTAGTTTCAGTGTATATCGTGATTCTTTCCATGCTTGTCACAGGGCTAACAGAGCCTATGTTTTGGTAGTCTCAATGGCTGCCCTCAGTGATCCCTTTCTTACTTAAGTTTATCTGTCTCCCTGAAATACAACCACAGACTGATTCCAAGTACTGCCTAGGGCTCAGAGTGACTGTCCTCCCTTACGCTGCTGATAGAAATATAGCACAGTGATCAAATCCATGGCTTGCAAATACCTGCTGCCCAGCTTCTATAACCTCTGGGCATTTCATGGTTTCAAAAGAGCTGTATCGCACATTGTCACCATTTGATCACATCTCTCCTGTCTACTATTGCTTCTCATCAGCTTTGCTAGAACTGCATTGACTGGAAGAACAGTGCAGAAAATCATAAGCTGCTAGAGCATCCCAAATCCTCTCTGCAGGACAGAGTTAAGTGAACGGTGAAGTTTCCCTTTCCTCTTTGACAGCCAGCAACTCCGAGCACCCGAAGTGGACGGGTTGGGAGAAAGGTCCACATGAGTACACACTATCTAGGTATCTTTATCTTACGAGGGCTGTGAGAGGGAATGGTTTTATTTTGCCTTTGAACAGCGACACTGCAGCTTATGGACACAGTGGCAAATTCAACGTACACCTTACAACACCACATCAGGAAGCAGCATAACAATTATTTAATATGTCTGACTCATCCAGTCTCTATTGCATGAGAAAGTTACTGTTTCTGACAAGACAGAAATGTGTATCACCAGAGTTATGGCCTCCAGAATTTCATATAACAGCAGACAAAAACAACATAGCAGCTTTATTCAAACAAGAAAAACATTCAGAGGAAAGTTGGCAAGAGATACTAGCAGAGGTCCCTAGAGGGGCTCTTGAGCAGCCTGCTCCTCCACAACTTACGCACACACAAGAATGCCTCTTATGGCTGCATTAGGATGCAGTTTAGAGGCCTGGGCTTGATCTTAATGAAGTCAGCAGGGTATTACAGACCTGGATGGCTTAACTGAAAGTAAAATGAAGTCCTGTTTTTCCAGAAAGATCACTGAGTATAAAAGAGCAAAGAGTAAGATGGTAGATGACGTGGGCACTTTAATGAACTGCATATGAGAGTGATGAGTTGAATACCTTTGAAAAATGTGAAGATAACCTAAATCAGGGTAGAGGTAGAAAAATCTCCAGTTACAGAATGCAATTTCAAAGAGTCTTTCTACATAAGGAGCCCATTCAAAGGTCTGAATCTTAGTTCTCAGCTGAGCTGTGTGTCTTCTACTGCAGTGACACAGCCCTTCCCAGGGTCATGCCAGCCTCAGAAATGGTGCAACACAGGAAGAAGACGCAGCTCCACTTTCAGGCATCAGACACTCACTGCTTTTGCCACTCTGAGAGTGTACAGAGGCCACAAATCTATCTAAAGACTGGGCAGACAGATTGGTTAACAAGTGATAAATCAGACTATTTCAATTTTTTGAAATTTCTAGCACATGACACAACCCTCAGAAGCAATTCAGGCCTGCCTCAGCACTGGCAAGTTACCTTAGTATGAATCAGGTTTAAATTTGTTATGCTTTCAAATGCATACCTTTTCGTGCAAATCCTACTCCTTTCTCACGCTTTCAGTGAACAGCCTGGTCATTTGTACACAGCTGTTGTGGCGAAATTGGCTCTAGGTTTAGGCTTCAGGCTTTGCTTCTCCATTCGTATTTCCATAGCCTAAGAAAATACTGTCAGGCACAGGAGCTTTATGCCACCCCCACATGTCTGGGCAGGAAGGAGAGAGATCAGATAAATAAGTTAATTATGTCAACAAATAAGAGACATTCTCTATGGATAGAAACTCCAGGTTCAACCAGAAGAAGCCCAGTACTAGACCTGCCCTGCCAGTGACCCAGCCCGCGTACCGAGGGGGTCTGCAGTACCTGGGGAAGCGCAGAGGGTCTGCAGGGAGAGGAAATGGAGCAATGCGGGAGTGGTTTCAATTACTCCCATGAAGTAACTGTCACATCAGGTCATGATGCAGAGATTAAATTTTTTGCTGTCACGAATGACCTCTTCAGGGAGCAGCTAGGCAGTGAATCCACAAGAGAAGAAGCAAACCGCTGTGCAGAACCTGGCTCAAGAATCTATTATCAAAACATTGTTCTGAAACAGTAACTATACCACACTTAGGTTTGTTACAGCGAGAAGGTAAGTCGTACTCGTCCATCTTTCTATCTACCTACCTCCGTTACAGCAGAGCGCATCTTCAGAAAGAGAAACTGCAAAAACCTATGAAAACTTCAATAAACTAAAAGGGACAGCTGAAAGGGTAAAATATTTCAAAGCAGCTTGCAGACTATTTAAGGATACTGTATTAGAGGCACAGTACTGAAAAAGACCCCAAAATCCAGTACGATGGGTCAGCAAGATAAAGTCATAATTAAGTGAGAAAAATAGAAAAGAACAGAAATGTCAGGAAGTTAATTCTAAAAACATATTACAGAAGGTTAGAAAAGAATCTGAGTACCCTGCAAAATCCATAATATCTAAGAATGAGTTAAAAGGTCAAGTAAGATAAATGCAGTAAGAGTCAATGTGTGCTTTGTAGGTGGAAAACCTGTTTCATTTCTTTGAAGGAATCAACAAGTTCATGGAAAGGAAAACGTGGTGATATAGTCAGCTTGGATTTTCCAGGAGGAATTTATAAAGACCTCCACTAACTTTTCCTAAAGAAACCAATCCATCATGGGATAAAGAAGGCAGCACACATATAACTAATAGTTTTAATTAAAAGAGATGAAAGAAATTGAGAGATGTCATTAGTGTCTGGCTCTGCATTAGAGTCTGTGCTATGAGCATAAAAATCTGAAAAGTGGATGAAAAGCCAGATGACAAAGTCTCCTGACAATACTAAGTTAATCAAAATAGCAAAGGCAATGGCTGGTGGCACGAAATTGCAGAAGAACTTCACAAAATAATGAAAGAGCAGCTGAAAATCAGTATTGATAACTGTAAAGTAACAGAAGTAACAGAGGACACGTAGGAGAAAACAATCCCAACTTCACATGCATAGAAGTGAGCTGCCCCTTAGGAAAGGGACTTGAGCATTATAACGAACAGTGTCAGCTAAATGCTCATCATCGGTAAGAAAAGCAAGATGAACATTAGGGATTACTAGGCAAGACAATGTTTGTGGCTTATTAGACTGGTTGGTACAGCTGGAAAATGCAGACATGGTTTTGGGTATCGAAAGAGAATGGCAGACTTCAGGGTAAAATAGAAACTCTCACTAGGCAGTTGAAGATAGCAATCAGGCCCCCCTTTTGCTTTCTCTCCTCCAGGCTGAGTAAGTCCAGCTCACTCAAACTCTCTTCATACAATTTCCTTAGAGGGACAGACAGAGGGAAGAAAAATAAGACATAATTTTTAGGTCATCATGTTTCTGATTGGAAAAGCTCATTGTTGATTCTCCGTTAGTTATGTCACTTTTACCTCAGTATAATACCACACTCCCTCTGGTAGAACAACATGGAGGATCAGGTTATGAGAAGACACTGATCCTGTGTATACAGAGAGAATTCACTCAACACCTCAAGACAAAAATACAGTTATGCTGCAGCAAACCAGACAGCTTTGTTATCCTTCTGATGCAGCCAGTTGTTTTTTTTTTTAAATACATGTTTTTAAGATCCCTTCCTGTTAAATCACAAAACTGTATAATCCTCATGGCTGAGCAGCTACAGCCTGTGATGGTTATCTCTGCGCTTTCTTCAAAGGCCAGTCACTATTTCCTTTAAGCTCAAGTTCAAGTCCTCCTAGCTGTTTCAATTGCACAAGCCATATGCATCCCTGGGGAGACAGACTGATGGGCAAATCAGCTTATGAATGGTCAGGTTTGCCTTGCTGCATTCATGCAACAGCAACAGAGATTATGTTGTTTACATTATTATTCCTGGCCTACACTATCTAAAAAGAAAAGGAAGGGGGGTGTGGAGGGGGCGAAGCAAGGCAAGCTAAAACAAAGATGAGGCTAAAACCAAAATTAAAGTAGTCTTCATACTATTTCCACATAAACAAAATTGTTTGACAAGAGGTTTTTTTAATAGAGAAAAGGAGGGAGCACAGACTGAAAAGGAGAAGTGGATGTAACTTCAAAGATAGGAACACACCAGTGGGTAATAAATATTTATAAAATAAGACATGCATCAGCCTGCCACATACGCTTTCTACAAAATGATATATGGATGACTAAAGTGTGATAAAGAAATGCAGAGTAAAGTAACACAGAGCCTAAATTTAGACACATTTAGATTTTTCCAAATGTTGCATTTTCAAGTATATTAAAAAAAAGACAAGGAGGGAGGGGAAAGATGAAGGTTTTTTTTCTTTTCCAAACTAAACACAACTGTTTCACATCTTCATTTTTTCTTTGTTTCTTCCCTTTTTTTAACTTCCCTCAACTTCCAGCCTTTGTTCCTTTGTCTTATAACACGTTGTTATTCTCAATATGACAAAAGTTGTACTTTTAATGCCAAATTGTTTGATACATTTTATAAAAGAAAATGAAAGACAGACCTTTGACTGCAAGGAGATTTGGAAGTCTGCTTGGTGCCATAATATGCTACATCCACCATTTTCAGTTAACCCTTTCCCTGGCCAACTGCTGCCTATGTACCCTTAGCAATGCATTTCTGCCAAAGCAGCTGAACAGGTCACCACTTCTGCAAAACTGAGAAGTACTGCTTTAAATTTCTTAGACACTCCTTTGAGATCAAATTAAGGTTTTCCTGGTACATTTAGCAGAATGGTGACCAGATCTGTGCTAAAAGTGCTATGCCTCAAACCTGGCCCCCAAAGAATGACCTCAAGTGGGTCTATGTTTGTATCTGGTGAGAGAAGTAAAGTTTTACTGTTACTAATACTCGTTATTCCTGCCGTTCTAACACAAAGCCTGAGCTGCATTTTATTCTGCGGTATATGTTTTCCTTGCATAACCTGAAACATGCTCATGCAATACAAAGGGCCTGGTAGTGTCACCAAGGGCATGATCTGAAGAAGACAGGGTGGTAGAAGCAGACAGAAGCTTTACAATATAAGATGGCGTACACTGGTTGCAGAATCTTATGATGGTGTGTCAATAGCTTGAATCATAACACCCTGTGCATTTTCCAGGGCTAGGTGTTAGAAAAGACAGCTTTTTAACTTAAAAAATGAGCACTTCTGCAACAGAAACAACTGTCAGACAAATATAGAACCCCTGAAATGTCATTTTTACGCTCTTTTTTCAAAGTAATACTACACTTTAAAGTACAGTAGAACATAATGACAGTTTTAAAGAGAAAAAGAACAGATTTGATTTTAAAGACTAGGTAGAGGAGAAGTGAGTCAGACCTGATCTCAGGGACACCAGAGGAGGTTTGGAGTTATGCATTAGGATTATTTCTGATGTAGAAAAGTATAACTGAAATCAGGATCTAGCAAACTCTGGAAAAAACAAAGGCAGAAATATCCTTCATTACGAAGCACTTGAAGACAGTCACAAAAAAAAAAGGTACATAAAGCAAAAAGGTACATAAGCACAGACTACAGACACAGCACTCCCCCAAAAGCTTTCTGGTATCTGAACCCAGGCCCAGGTACTTTAAGCCAGCAGAGAATAGAGGCACTACAACTCAGTTCTGTCTGTTGAAGAAATTCCCTAATTTTGGATTGCCATAAGGATGTTCAGGGTGTTATTGAAGAAAACTCTGGGGTGGAAGGAGCACATAAAGCTACTTCTCAGGCTGATCCTGGCAATGCTTGTCTGTACAGTTATCAGGCAAGAGAGTGAAGAGGCAGGATGTCAGAGAAGTATTGTAAGATACAGCAAGAAGAACAAGACAGGTTTTGAAGACCAGCATAAAAATTCCGATCTGGAACTGAAGCTGCATATAAACTTCATATTTATTTGTTTAGATGCAAAATTACATGTGGCGCTATGCCTTGTCTTTATAAACAAGGTGGCTATAGTGCTTCCCTCAAACAAAGCCTTGCATCCACTACGGCAGTTATTGAAAAGTAAAGGATTTGGTGCTTTAGTGATTAGTGCAAAGCTGGAAGGACACAGAACCAAAGCATAGATTGTCACTGAAAGATAGAAAACAGGTAGAAACATACTCTCTTTCAGCAACATACTTGGCCAAGCTGATATATAACATACAACTAATAAAAAAAAAGATGGCTCAGTAAAACCATTATCTAGAATAACAAGTTCACCTAATCATAATTCCTTAGAATTAGGAGTACTTGGCAAAATTTGCCCCGTTTTGGAACACTTTTGTGAGATTTGGCATAAAAGAAAAAATGGTAGATATTGCAGCCACACACACAACTCTTTGCTTTGATCCATGTGTGCTGCACAGCCATTCCAAAAAGGAAACACTGTTTGTACAACCTGCTTCAATTTGCCTGCACTGCTTCAATTTCTGATATCACATGCCCTTTATAATTGGGCAAAAAATCTTCCTGTAGTGGGCAGGAATCACTTCTTTCTATTGCAGTTATTAAAGCTGTTACACTTCATGAGAGAGTAAGTTCTTCAGCTTTCCAATATATGAACACTCATTGCACTTGTATCTCTAAACATGTTTTAAGCAGTGCCTATCAAAATACAAAGCATCCTTTGCCATCAGACTTCTCTTTGCAGAAACTGCTTCTGGCAGCAATGCTAACATTTTTCTTTACTCGGACTGCAAGAAATGGTTAGTCTAAAAGGATCTAGAATGATGACAGCGATGCATGGTATTTGCTGTCCTACATTCACTATATTCTGCTCATCTAACATCTCAGTTATGTGACATGTTACTAACTCTTTGACCTAAATCATTATGCAATCTTACTTTGCGCTATTTAAAAGTTGCCTCATTTCACCTTGATTACCACTAAGCAATGGCAGCTGAAGTGATTTCTAACATAGTTTGTGCTCAGTTTCTGGAATCTATTCAGGTAACAGGCCATACCAATGTAAGATCTTATTATCTGACAAATTGCTGTGTGCTTGGAATTAGTCTGAACATCTAGTTTGGACATCTGAAATAATCACACTTTTCAGGAGGCAACTAGTGAGCGAACAGTGTTTATGACAAATGTAACAATATTATTTCAATATTGACTAACAGAAGGATTTATGAATGGTTTTTACCAGAAATGTAAAGATAGTACTTTGGATCCTCTAATAGAGAGATTGCAGAGAAACTGATGAAAAAGCTTATGTTTAATAGTATGGTACCCTAATTACACAGTAGAATTTAATCATGTGGCTTGTGAAAACAGTTATGGCAAAGAGACAGAATTATGAAGCATCTCAATCCCACAGAGGTAGTGGGATCCTGCTGTCTTGCTAAGTCTTTTTCCTAAGAATTCCCACTGAGCTAGGTACATGTTTCTTGTCACTTTTGGACCCTGGCCTCAGTAGGACAGGATCATTCCTAAGCCATTTTGCCATGTTTAGCAACTACAGGCTCCCTACGCAGGGTGCTCAGGGCAGAGACAAAGCCAGTCACAGGTGCAGAAGCAGCATGAGCTCCTTGGCATGATGTTGCAGCAAGCCAGTCAATCCCAGAGCAAGGCAATGCTCCTTCCCCCAGGCATATAGCAGTGCTGCAAGAAATCATATATGCTCTTCTAAGACGTGAGCATGTATCAGGGACTGGTACTTTAATCCCCAAGTTGCTTGTGGAGGCAGAAGTCACCACCAACGGGCTAGCAGAGATCGCGCTCCTCCGCACATGCAAAAGGGTTTCCTTGTGCATTGGACAGAAAGGCTAAGGAGGAGAGAGGAGCCACATATGAAGCTGAGCCCTGAGGAAACTGGTCAGCAGTATGTTAGAGGATGATGTGTCACTGATGCCCTTGGGAAACGGTTAGCTGAGCACCTAGATGTGATTTGAACTGTGATTGAAAAATTCAGTGTGGTAGCAGTGACCTACTAGGTCTCCATGGAGTTAGGTACAGAAATGCTCTGTAGTTACAAATGCCTCTCTAGTGCAATATTAAGGCACTTCTGGCATTTGCAAAATCTGTACCTAATCCTGTGGCGACGCAAACTTCTTTGATGGCTAAATTTCAGTGGCTGTCATCTCATAGGCGCCCATATAGCTGCCAGTGTGCAGCTTCTAGCCACACTGAGTTGCAAAGGGCAAAAGCTCAACAGGGCTTCACAAAATAGAGTCCTCCTAGCTGTTTCACTTTGCCATGGATACGATCTAAACATAAAACATCCTGTTAAAATAACCTCTATCCTGGTTACCCTGTGGCTAGAACGTCACTCAGGACATCTAATGCACAGGAACCAGGACTTCCATCGTCCTTCCCTAAAAGGACTGGAATTGTTGTCCAAGGCAAGGCCTGTAGCAACGGCACAAAATGTGGCTATTTTTGCCACAGGTCTCACTAGCTCCAACTCATTCAGTACTTATTGCACCCAGAGTAAGACAGCAAAGGGTCTGAGAGATCCCCATTCTGGATTAATTAGAATCATAGAATCATAGA
>NW_009242956.1:0-10126 GCF_000690835.1 Fulmarus glacialis | reverse complement strand
CCCGCCCCGCCGCCCGTAGCTCCCCAGCACGGCACGAAGCCCGGCTCGCTGTCCCCGCGCTGCCAGCAGCCTTCAGAAACGGCGTTTTCTCCCGTTTCTGATGCACACGGGCTCGAGCTTCGGTATCAGCGGAGAAATGCGACACTTGCAGCGCAACTGCTGGAAGTGCTCAGGACGTGGGGAGTGCTGTGAGTGCCTAACCGGCTTTTAAAAGAGCAATACCTTGCTATAATTCTAATTAGGTTTTCCATAAGAAAGCGTAGCGATACACTAATATTGCAGGAAACATTTGTAATTTGTAGAGCTTTTGCACTATCTCTTGTCTTGGTCTAATAAGACTTGGTCTACACTTTAAATAAATACGCATTTGAGTTAGTAATGAGCACGAGCTGTGAGTAAAACAAGATTGCTGTAAGCGATAAACTTAATTTTCTGGCTACTTAATTGTCCTAGTTTGATTTCAAGTTTATCTGTTTCATAACGTTTTTAGAACAAGGTTTCAGAAAAGCTTGTGTGTTTTTTTTTTTTATTTCACAACACTGATAGTCAAAAAGAGAAATGCTCTCATCCGTAAGTAGTTAGGTTGAAGTAAATGCTTCTTCCAGTCTGTTTCCTCTTCAGGTTCAAAATACATATAACGGGTGGAAATAATCTATGTACTTGAGACATAGATTGGGATAACATCCAGTATGGGATGATGTCAACCGTATTCTGTGATCAGTACCTTTCTAAACATCTGAAGTCTTTAGAATATTTAAGTTGTTTTAAAGATTACTGGAAATACTGAGCAAGCTATGTTCTCTGCACTCATGTAATTTCAGTAGTACAGGCTTTCTATTTTAGAACTGTAAAAATAGTTTTAAGAAATGGATTCCTGAACATCATAGAGCTTCTAAATGTGCAGAAATGCCAACCTGATTCATAGTTTATAAAACTATCTGGTAGAAGTATGTCTAGTTGCATGTGGTAGATCTAAACAGTTCACTGTTAGGAAACATCCAAAGAGGAGAAATAACATTATGCACCTTTAAAATCTTTACTAAAAATTTCTTTTTAAGGTAGAGGAGAACAAGCCATTAAAGAAAGCCTCTAATCAGATTAACTGATTGGAAGTCTTTGAAGACACAAAGGAAAATTTATGTAGGGTATTAAGAGTGGGATCTCTCCAGTATCCAATATTAAACTCTCTTAATATATTCAGGCATAGTCAAGTAAGTGGTGAGCAGAGTGGAAATCTGATTCTTAAAGATGGGTTCCATCCAGCTGCCAGCAGCTCTTTAATCTGCTGTGATTCTGGAGGAGCAAAACACGTTATCTAAAATCTTATCCCTGCAATGCAACCTCAGTATATTCCTGTTGATTTCAAATTACCATAATAAAAAATGAAAAAAAAGAGTCAAACTATAGGCAAAACTTCAGAAGTCTATGCCTTTTGAAATCTATATTACAATAAAATCTTGGTGTGGATAACTGAACAACCTTATTTTTGTGCCATATGCCCAACATTATTTCCCTTCCTTTTCATAACAGCAAGTCCCAGTTCTTGCGTGAAGGCAATAGTATCCTTTCACTAAATGCTTTATAAACCTTGGAAGAACATAAAGCTGAAATGCAACCACATTCGGGGATTTTCACAACCCAGTATTGGTATGCCTGAGAAGAACAGTAGGGATAACATTGTATTATCCAACAGAGACTCTGAAAAAGGTGGTCAGTCCATGGAAGACTGTAAGAAATAGTTCGTGCTCTATGAAGGCATTGCCATAGCCATGCCCTCCCCAAGAAAAACTTTTAGAGTTTAGTAGAATGACATGGTAGATCTGAGCTCATGTTCTATATAAAAAATTAAATTTTCTTTAACTCTGTTAACTGAGTGCAAGAACAAGCAATATCTAAAGTGCTGGAAAAGTAAAGAAAGATTTTTTTTATTTGAAAATAATCCACCCAAGTTTCACCACTGGGCAGGACATGCTCCTGGTTTCGTTATTCCTAACACATCTGTGTACTGTCCTTATGTCATACGATTTCTGCTCCTGCTCGAGTAGCCTGTGGGGCCTGGGGGCCACTAGGACATCCCCTTGTATGTCTGACAGGACTGGGAGCTTTTGGGGTTGGGCTTGTTTCCTTTTGTTTTAACTCTGAGGGAGACAACCTATTGCCTCACAAGCAAGCAAGCAAACAAACAAAATGGGAGAAGCTGAAAGCATGAAGAGAGCCTTCTATGATTAGCCTACTAGATTTCCTTGCAAATGAAAGTCATTGTAACTTCTCCATAGAAGATAACACAATGGTGGTCATTTGGTTAAAAATCATTGAGCAACTATGACTGATAGGACCAGGAAAAAATGCAACAGTAATTTGTATTTGCCAGGCAGGGAAGCTATAGGCTGAGAGAAATTATGATCAGTTTATATGTTTTCCACTGGTTTTCTTTGCAATGGAAAGAAGGCATATCTCCAACATATATCCTTTGTTTGTCTTTATTTAATAACCATTTTCTTATAAACAGGTGAGAAGTAAGAGATATTTTAACAGGAACAAGATAAAATTAGTCAAGTTTCAAAATGAGTTTTCAAAAATTCAGGCAGTATTTAGAAATAAAAGAATTTTGCTCCTGCTTCTGCAGCCTCATGCTACAATGTCGAAATGCTCCTGCCAGATGTAGGTGACATCTCACCCTTACCTTAGGCTACCAGATGGCAGGGGGAGGTGGCCTGCCCTGCAGCCATCAGGCTGGATGTGCAGGAGATTGTTCAGGCTCCGGTGCTTTTCACGCTCATTATTGTGTGTTACAGAAATCCAGTCTCCTATGCAGCACTCAATGTGATCAATTAATAATGGTAGTTATTGCAAAGAGTGTCTTTGTGCGCTTTTTACTCTCATTTCCTGCCTAAGTCGAAAAATAGTAATTTCTACAAAGATAGCACTGGGCAACTTGAAGCTTTAAGAAATATTTTTGATGTAATTTTTGTTAAGTGGCCTACTTACATATTTTATAGGGAAATAAGAGTTTTGCTTTAAAAAAATAATGGCTTTGTAAGAGAACTTCATCCACAGAATGGGAAGTATAGAACGAGTCATGTGAATACAGAGCCTTGGGAGCAGTTTTGCAATTTTCTGACTCCAGCACCCCAAAAGATTCCCACTCGAAGTAAGTAGGGAAGTGGATTATCCATACAGATCCAGTGCCAGAATTAGGCTTTCACTGCACTGCTAGTGAATTCAGATGAAAGGCTTTTGCACAGACAAGATTCTCTTTTCACAGGACCGGCAAGGTAAATCCTAAATCCACTAAAAGCTGACAGGTTTCCTAGACTGAGAACATGGTGCTATTCCTACTACCTGGGCAAATTAGAACTATTAAGTCCAGTACAGCCCTGCTCGTCATCATTTAAGTTATTATCTAAAATGTAGTTTGATTAAGTCTTTTATTATTGGAACTTTTGGGAAGTACTTGCTTGCATATCTAAACTATTTTTTTCTTGCAGTGAGTAAAAATGAACAAGTAGAAATATGTATGGTTAAACACTGGCGAGTGGATCGAGAGGAGAAATATGAAATAGTTGAAAACTGGTTTTTGAAAGATCTGGAGATGATTGATGGAAAAGAAGCAGATACTGTAAGTGTTATGTATTATTAAACACATATATTAGAGTACACTTTTCTTGTGTTGCAATTTGGGATACAAGTATTAAAATGTAATTAAAATGCATTATCTGAAAAAGAAAGTTACATAAAAACCAAAATAAATCAAACCTCCAATGAATTTTGGTTTTATTGCATGTGAGAGGCCCCATATAGCATTTGCACAGTTGGGGGGCGAGGAGGAAGGAGAGATTTTCTTTGTTGTAATCTTCTTCATCTCTCCGGTTGAGATCTGAGGGACAGCTGGATTTTTTCTAATTTGTTCATCATAATTGGGAATAAAAGTTCTCCACCTGCAGCTCCCAATGTAAACTGGAGTTAATCCCATAGATTTTAATGTGTATTTGAAAACAAAATTTTGTTAAATATTTTTATGGAGAATGTGACACTGTCATTTGAATACATGAACCTGTTCTCTATGTGACAACGTCTTGCAAGTGCATTGTTTGGTGTATCAGCTCATTAAATTGTGCCTCTTCCACATAGCTTAATCTCACATTACTTGGATCGATTAAATATTTGTGTATTTGAGTGTGTAAATATGAAACAGCTTTGGCTAGATCTGGCTGACTTACTGCTAAAACTTCAGAAGGGTAAAATGAGGCTGAGTAGTACAATACAGAACAACACCAAAAGTCGAATGAAATCCTATTTTATAAAAGCTAGAAGAATACACCAAGGAGAATATCTTACTGCATGTATGAGAAGACATTTTAACAGTTGTCCATGCATAATAAATGTAGTCCAGGAAAAAATGACTTTTCTCCCTTTGAAAGTGCTTTCAAATGAACATAAAATAGAATTCAGATTACATATCCTAGTGAAAGAGAAATCAAGAAAGGTTTCAGAGCCTTGCTCCAAGGAAAATGACAAACTGTGGTTGTTCTCCTTCTGTCCTGTGCACATCACTCTCAAGTCTAAAACTAGGAACCTGGGAGACGGAGGAGGTGAGCTCAAGTTCAGAGTATCCCTGCGCCCTGTGAGCTCTTTGCAGTTTAGGCCAGAGGGGAAAAAAAGCCAAAACTAATAATACTTTATGTCCCGTCTCCGAGTTATCTTGCTTCTGGAGATGTTCCTGTCCCTTCCCCAGCCAAGGCAGCCAGAGGATTTCCTTACCGCTTGCCTACATGAATTTACTTTAGCTTTTTTCTTAAGTGTTGTGCTAAAATATCCTTCAGAGATGATTCAGCCTTCCACAACTGGGATGATCAAAATCTGTCTCATTTTTGGTTAAAGAAAAGCCTAAATGAATCTCAAACTCATAATTATAGGGTGATTAACACTGCTATAAATATTCCTAATAGTTATTCATATTCATAGAATTTAACAGAACTTAGCTGCTGCTAGGATTAGTTGTGCCAAAGAGCACAGAGAATTACAATTTAGGCAGGAAGGGCAATCAATATTCTTCTTCTGACAGGCATATATAGTTATAGTCCAAGGCAAGTGCTTTTCATATAGTGTGTTTTGGGCAACATGACAAATTGGTTCATTTCAAAACAAGATTGTATAATCCCAATAAAGTGCAGCATATCGCTTGGGCAAACTGAAAGTTTTACTCAGGAAAAACTCCTAATGGCAAAGAATAGCAGCTAATTATAAACCGCTACTTTGTAAAGTTTTAAAAGACCCTCTAGTATGAATAGCAGAAATATGCAAAGTCCTTTAGAGTCCATCAAATGGAGAAAGAGCCCTGAAGGTAGCTGGGCAGAGAACAACAGATTGCCATTCTAACATCTGTAATGCATGTAACAATTTCATTCTCTCTCCATTTTTTTAGGATAATCCCTATTTTGATATGCACTTCCACAAAGTCTACAATCTGGAAGCATATAGTTGTGCATCTAAATATACCTTTGCTCGAACACTAAACAAACTGAATGAAATGTACCTTAAGAAGGACTTGAAGATTGTGAACTTTAATGACACCTACCTAAACGATGATTCAATCTGGTCATCCAACAATAGGGATTGCTTGGTTCTTATGAGGATATGCTTCTATGCTTCCAACCTTTTATGTCTCTCCCTGTGTCCTTTGTCCTAAAGATGCATTTTCTAACATTAAGGTGACTGGTTGACTTTCACTGATCAGCATTTCATAAATCATCTGATCAAAAAGATAGTAAGTGATATGCAGTATCTGCTTTTTAATTTTACATGTAAGTAAAAAATGGAACATACTTTTTACATAAACAATTGGCCATTCATTTATATGTATTAGGAGGGCCCCACTCTGGCAAATACTTAAAAATATGTGAGACTTTCAATATAGGACCAGTAATTCCCATGGTCAGTGGTGATTGCTTATGTAAGTAGAGTTCAGCATTTGTTCCTATGTTCATGGAGGTATGAATTATCTTTCACTAATAGCTGGAAATATTTTTAAAGCATTAAGAGCATTTACAGTTAATTTATATTGTGGAAGTAGAAGAAAGAAAGCAACCAAATGAGTTCTGTATGAGAATGATGCACATTTCCATTTTCAAATGTGTTGAAATATAGAACTTTGTTAAAGAGATCACACCTACATCAATACAAGAATGAAACCCTCATCCTGATGAATTGGAGTTTTGCATTCAGGTACCACCGGACCAACTTTTCACCTGTGCAGTTATATTATTTTTCCCTTAGAACATTTAGTACTCCCTTTGGCCTTCCCATTGTTTGTGGTACTGTTTTGGAAACAGAAAATGAATGTTCTTAAGCAGAATTGCTTTATTTGTCAGGCCTTTCAGAACTTTTTTCTTTTGTATCATTAACATCTTCTTTCTTGCACTTTATTGCTTATGTATATGAACAGGCCTGGTTAGGGAACAGAAATTGTTTGTTTATGTCTCTACCTCTGGACCAAGAGTTAACAAAATACTATGTAAACAGTAGTTGTTGGCTACTACAATTACTTCGTAGGCAAGTGATAGACTTTTCAAAGTTCATAGAATTATGAGAGTAATTTTCACCAGTTTCTAGCTATGTGTTAGCATATTCAGTGCACTACTTAAATGCGTGTTAGTACTTAGAGTTACATTTAACATGGGGTGGAGTCTACTGTGTGGTTTGGAAGATCTCACCCATAACAAAAAATAGTGTCTGGACTTGCAACAGCATTACATTACAGTGGAAACAGAGGATGAATTAAAGCTGTATTGAGCAAGAGCTTAAGAGGAACAATGTTGACAATAAGAAGCACAGTGATATTGCCTAGTGTCAGTCAGCTAAGCTGGTTGGCTGCTCTTCCCATAGTCAATAAAGAAATGCCAACCCAAAAGGTCATTCAGAGAAGCTTCTAGTCGGAATGTCCAGCAGGAGAAAATTTGCTTTTTCTTTTGGCAGCCAAGAGAGTACAGGGAGACTAGCTGTGGACTAAACCAGCTTCATAGCTAAGGCCGACTGATGTAAATAGGTCCTAGGAAATCACGAGCTGGTTATTGTCTTCTCTCAGTACCTGCCATCTGTAAAATGCGATAGTTGCGCAAGAGTACTCTGACTCGTACTTCACTGTTGTCTTTCACATGAACTCCCACTTTTGAAAACATTTGTGTAAATGTACTTTGGATTCAAAATTGAAATAACATCAAATAAGTGAGAACATGTTTGAAAAACTGTATAAAATGTACAGCTTTCTACTTTACTTTTTAAATGTTATCCTATTGCTTGTATATAGGAAAGGCCATACCTTTGATAAGCTAATCTTCAAAAGCTATATATTTATTCTAGGCATATATTGTAAATTACATTCATTCTAACCCAAATCTCAGTAATGATGTATATCTTGACAGTTGTGAAGGCAGCTTATGTGGGTAACACAAATCTACTGGAATTTTTAAGGACTTAAGTCTTACATTTGCCACCTAAATACTGTTAGAGAGGACTGTATTTATAGTAATTGTTTATGAAATGCAGTTGTTCTTTTCAGAATGTCTTTGGGATAATCCAGTGCAAGTATGTGTCCATATTTAATGGACTTGCATTGGTGGCTTATCTCTTTCTATTCTTGTACTGTAGAAACATTAAACTGACTATATTAGAAGACAAATAAGCCTGCATTTTATGTGGAATAATATGCAATTAAAATCTGTTTGGCATTTCTTCTGTCTGATAACATAATATTTAAGACATTCTTCACTAAGCGATCAGACTAAACAAAAGGAAAGGAGAAAAAGGGACATTGTCCATGTAAATTATTTCAGTCATTATCAAAAGGAAAATACTTCAAAAGATCTTTGCGGACCTAATCTAGGGACTCCTTACATTTACACAGTTCT
The DNA here is from genome assembly GCF_000690835.1 of Fulmarus glacialis. Classification (NCBI taxonomy): domain Eukaryota; kingdom Metazoa; phylum Chordata; class Aves; order Procellariiformes; family Procellariidae; genus Fulmarus; species Fulmarus glacialis. The sequence goes on along the minus strand of NW_009242956.1, from coordinate 2,219 downwards.
TTATAAGATGTCAAATACCAAGACACTGTGTAATTGCTAGACTGACCTGATCGCACTACGGAAGGTCTTTGTCCTGAGTTGCGGGAGACTCACTTTGCAGTTAGTATAGCACAGCTGCACTACAGGAGATAGAGAATATGCTAAATTATAAATGGAAAAGACATGACAGGCTAAACAGCCCATCCTTCAATTAATGCAGAATTGTTTCTTACATCACATTTCCTGACATTGGATATAGAGAATGCAGTTTAACATACAGTATCTGGGGATTCGTCTGCTTCTCCTGGAAGACTTCTCCAAAATTGAATAGGAAGAAACTTACAGGAATGAAAGATTATCACAAATACATTTGTAGCATTCTAATAAAAGGTTTCAACTAAATGATGGAGTGAATTAATACTTGAGATTGTGGATATAATGTGGATTTTCTTCAGAAGACAGGAATTGTTATCAGCCATATCTGTTCCAGAGAAAAGAAAAAATATGGCAGCGTTAAATTGAAGAAGAGTGATAATGAGCAAACATAACTTCATGCTCACTTGTTTAACAGGCAGAAAGAGAATAGAGGCAGTCTTAAAAGACAGATGATGTTTTTTTCCTAAGTGTATTTTTTTTAAATTCTTTGACCAATGTCATTAAGAATTAAGAATACGGGGAAACCTATGACAAAAGAATTTGAGAATATTTTGTATGTAGCATTTACCAATACCATATTTGTCTTATTCTATACTTAAAAAAATACATCAGTTTCCTGCAGCTCCATGCTATAAATAGCATTTAACATCATTCAGATAAGATAGTTCCATACCAACAAAAAATACACTGGTGAAGTTCCACTGGAGTGCATGGATTTAAGATAATTTTCACCATCTAAGACCCATGACCTTATATTTAAAATAGAAGGACTCTTTTCCTGTGTGTTTATCTTTCATGGATGACTAATCTTTTCCTGATCTTAAATTAAGCAAATACAGATCAATGCAGAATTTTAAAAATAATTTTGGAAGTGAAACAGAGCAAGGAGCCTGCTCTGGACTGTGCCTTCTGCGTTATTTCTCATTCTTCTTCTCCTTTGTATTTTGGAGTCATACATACGCACCTCTTCCCAAGGAAAGCCTATACTACTTTCCCGGTCATCTACCTATTCTCCAATTCTTTCAGTCACTTTCAGCATATAAATCTACCTTCTTCCAGTAAAGTGGGGGATTGTATTACATAATTTGTAATACGTAATTTAGGAATATTTTGTCATGAGTTAAAGACAGTATTGGAAGATCAAAGGCCCTTTCTAAAGAACATCTGTGGGAAGCTGAAATAAGAGGGGAGAGAATGGCACTGTGCATCCTGGAAGATGATCTCATGTCAGTTTTGATGTGTAACCACATTTTAGCATTAACAAACTATGTTTTGGGGGTTTTTTGCCCTTTAGCAGAATTAACAGCTAAAGACAGGAAACTAGAAGGGTTTTGAGTAATAACAACAGCTTTATGAAACCTTGTCCAACCTTTTGTGGCTGCCTTGTCCAGTCTTTATAGATCTAGCCAGAGACAGTTAGATTTTGTGGCTGAATTGAGAAATTACCAAATTGTAACTTCTCTTTTAACCTTGGCCCTCATGAATGATATATTATGGAAGTACACAGCGCGTTGTTTTGTAAGTCATAAAATAGAAGTACAATCAGCAAGACTCTATTGGTCAGTAATGTTTAATGCTTTCAGTCAAGTGGAAAAATGATACAGGAATGATGAAATCACAGTTTTACATGTTAAAAGTCTACATTTTGGCAATTTATAACGATCACTTGGAAAAAATGTTTTCTGTTGTTCTTTATTGGTCATGGCCTGGCTAATACATTTTAATCAGCCATACCCTAAAGGCATACTGATGTATTAACGTGAATAAATCACACAGTTCAAGTAATCTGTAATGATTTCAGCCTTTCCTTAACTCTGCATGCAAGCATTGAAGAAATACTATATTAATTTACATTAATAATGCTAAAAATGAGTTAAGTGTATCGATCATGTGGAGAACCTCCATCACAGCGAAGTTTGAACTGGAAGGTAGTTCAGGTACAGTTCTACAAGTAGCTATGGCCAGATTTGGACATCGTATCTCATGGTTCAATGCCAAATCCTAAATTTCATGATCACTAGTCACAGAGTAACTGTTCCCTCTGAATTATCACTGGCATTGTCCTGGTTCCAGCTGGGACAGAG
>NW_009242955.1:0-9558 GCF_000690835.1 Fulmarus glacialis | reverse complement strand
ATCAACACTCCCGCCCAACTTGGTGTCAGAGAGGCTTAATGAAGAGAGTAGAGAAAATTATGCTGAAATTAGAAAATAGTCCTGAAAAAGAAACATTTTTACGAGACTGTAGTTTATCATCCAGTATTTTTCCTAGTGCACAAATGCACAGCAAATATTTCACAGTAAGAATGCATTCAGAAACTAAAGTTACGGATCTAAATAAAGCACTTAGCTCATCTCACTCTCTTTTACATTGAGTCAACTACTGCATTGAAGCTGTACTACCCTGGGGCAACAAGACTGAGCCAGTAATACCACAAGGACATGGTTGTACTTTCTTCTTTTATTCTCAGTTTTAAAAATCTTGATTTCTTGTAGCCATCAGCAGCATCTATGGCTGCTACCAGTAAGCAGTGAATTGGGAAGCTCTGTTTCATAAGTTTGTCTTCACTACGCTATCTGAGCTATAACAGAAGTTTTGGCCCTAACCTCAATCCTGTCCTCAAACATAAGTCTTGGGCTCAAGTTAGGCCAACTTTAAGCCGCTACACATCTGGTGTGTTGAGGCTCGGGGTATTCCGATGCTTGTAATGATGAAAGACTAGACTACTCAGATTACAGCCTATGAGCGTTTAAATGTATTGCTCTACTTATTGGAAATGCTTCCATTTGGCTGTGTTAGTCAGCACAAGAACAGTAGTATGTTCCCTTGCTTAATTACAATGCTTATTCCACGGTACAAAGCTTTTACTAATTGATCTTTTTGCCATCTACAATTTTGTAGATGATCCTAAATGTATAACTCATAAATCTGAAAATCAGAGATCAAAAGTAATAAAGTGACTGATGCTTTTTTGTTTTATAAGTAACAACATAACTACTTGTAATCCTTCCACTTCAATTTAACTAGCTCCAAACAAGCCTGTCACCTTCTTTGAACGACAGTACAGAAAAGTCCTCCTTGGACTAATGCATCTGTAAGCTTTCTATGAAGCAGTCTATTCAAATGAAAGTAGACAAGTTTTCCAAATGTTAAGAGACTTACAACTGTGTATCACAGTAGAGCATTCACATGCTTTACAAACAAGATTTCAGCTTTTGGTACTCCTATGCACTTAATTTTCATACTTACCACCTCTTGCCAACTCCATCACCATCTGGGGACCGTGTATAGGTGATCTTAAACTCTATGTCAGGTACAAGCTGCATGGCTAGACGATAAAACTTGATGGCTGAAAATAAAGGCTTAATGTTTAAACATGTCTGATGCTTATACTAGCTTATCAAAGAAAATACTTTTTTCAGAGAGAGGGCTTCAGCTAAAAGCACTAAAAAGGTGGAAAATGCCTTTGCTTAGTAAATCTTATTTAGTCTAAACTGATTAGGTTTAAATTCAATACAGAAGAGAGGCACATTGCGCACTATTTTCAAAACTAAAAACTTCATGTACTCTTTCAGAATAAAGAGCTCCCTCAGATGTCTTTCAGCTTTTATAGATTTACCTTAACTACCACAAATTCAATCATGAAGTACAACATTTTACATTAAAACATTACAAAGTCCTGATTTCGTTTGTTGCCCAGCACTTAAAAAGCTTTCTCAACAAGCTGTAAAGCTTTTAGGCATTATATTCTTAAGTACCCATGAGGAACATGAAAGAGAATTTGAAAGATGATGCAGGTACCTTAAATCCCTGATATAGTACAGACAGTACACAACATTATAAAGGTGAAAAAGATCAACAAAATATTGTTGTAATTTTAAAACTTCAACAACAGACACAAAACAAGTAAATTTTACTGTGGCAAAACCCTGGAAACTCTAGCAGGCACAGAAGCAAGCCACTCAAAACACTGAGGGTGAGGAACCTGACTGTAGGAAAGCAGACTTTTCAAAAAGCTATGTAGCAAGCACAAGACTATGGGGCGTAAAGGGAAAACTGACAGATGGGTTTCTTCTAGCACGCAGAGAAAGTACTTCTGCCTTTAACACTCCAAAGATGCTACACTGAGTAGAGAAACAGGCCCAGGAAAATCATCCTGTGGGAACGAACTGCTATTGTTTGTCTTTCTTCTAAGTTAACTCTATGGATCCTCCTTAATTTAAGTGGCTTCTTTGTATGTACATTCAGTCTGTTTTAACATCATATATGTATTTATATGTCTCTTTGTATTCCTACATGGTGATACCAAGATCAGAGGGCAACTCTCCCTCAGTTGGGACTCTTAAAAACAAAACCCAAAATAAAACATCAGTGAGTGCGGAGCTCAGAATTTGACACACTAATGAGTCTGAGCAGCCTGAGTTCCTATTTCCTTGAGTTCATGTCAGGGCTGGTGACTGACAAGTAGTATCCTTTGGCTGGTGAGGATGAGGAATACCAGCAGCCAGCTAAACAGAGATCAGTCTCAACTTTAGCATTTAAGCTTGCAGCAAGGCCTGTAGTGTACTTAAACATGAACAAGCTGCTGCACATAACTGCCTCACAAACGTCAGGTATAAGCAGATTTCAGAAGCAGACTGAAATGTCACTTGGACTCTGATGACCTGGGCCAGGTCAGCAGATAAGTGTGGTCTGAAAACAGATGTCCCAACATATGCTCAGTAATGTATCTGTGTCTGGCACCGGACCCTGTCTCTAAGGTCTCATATAGATGTATGTGTAGAAACAATTTAGGTTTGTTTCCTTAAGTCTCAGATAAAATTCAACTGAGAAAGAATGGATTCATATTCATGCAATCCGGATGCCTAAAACACCTTTGTGAATGCGACTCTGTTAGATGGTACTACTTCTCTGCTGCTATGTTTAACATACAAGGAGCGCACTCAAGCAGATGAAGCTATAGCTTTCTTTTTATATACACAATGCTTAAATAGACTGCTTTCCTCACATATATTTTTTTAATTTACTTGGAAACTGTTGGTACAAACGAACCTTCACAATCTACTGCATGATTTCCTAAATGGTAGATTACGTATCAGATTTAGTTCTGACGTCTTTTTTTACTGCACATTTAATTCTACACCCAACACACTAAATACCTTAGCCTACAGTAATTTTACCCCATAAAAACATGTAATAAATTAGAAACTGAACCAACTAATTTTATTACCTACTGGGGACTCATATTTCTCTCAGTTCATTTGAGATCTGGAACAACAACCAGAAATCCCTTGCAAGAGAAGGAGAACTCCCATGGTGGAGAGGAAATTTTAGATTCAACAGGCGGCTGAGCTCAGGAGCTTCCAGAGTACTCTCGGTTTTGCACATCTTGACATATTTTGCACCTGGACTTCAATCAAGGTGGCCAAAACCTCTAGTGAATGAGCAGGATGGCACGTACATTGTGTTCCTTTTTTTTTTCATGAAAGGAATAGAAAACTGGTGTCTCCACTAGTGACCTACAAGACTTGAAGTTAGGACGGGCTTCTTACTCTATATATTCTGAAAACTAAATATGAGGAAGAAAACTTTGAATTTCCATTTTTACTAGTGCTGATAGCAAGAAGGCAAGCAAGCTAAGCATCTTAAATATTTACGGTAAACCTCACAAAATGAGACTACCAGATTTAAACACTCACTTCAGGAATTCTTAAAGAAGCTATCTTAGCATGCTGTGTAAACTAAAAAAAACAAACCCAAAACCCAAACAACCAAACAACAAAACATTCCATGGGTTAAGTAGTTCTGTTCAAAGTGGAATGAAGAAAACTGTGAGCACATGAAATATAGTATATTGCCTTGATTAATTACTATGCTTATTTCATGTTACAAAAGTCATATACAGAAGCAAGCTATATGAAGAAGCAATCCAGTGCTTCATTAAATTGCTAGATTTCAAAACACTGTCATTTTGTCTGAAAGCTAGGAATTCTTCCTTGATCCCACTTCAGCTTCACCTCAACCTTAGAACTGTGATATGATAGTTCCTTTTATAGAAAGTGTGTTTGCTTATCCAAATAATTGAGCTCTCAAATTACTATTAGCCTGCAATTTAAGTTCACTGGCATCATGCAGTCTTGCACATAAATCAGAGAGTGTTAGATTCCTCTGCAATAAGAGTGTTCATTGTAGACTTCCATATTACCTTCATAAAGGGCCCCATTTTGTTCTTCTTCCACTGCCTTCAGGAAAAGTTCTTTTGCCTGCACAATAAATTACACAGAACACTTCTTAAATTCCTTACAAATATAAGCGCACTGTCACGTGACTTAGAATTATTTTTCATCTTACCTACTGTACCTTATGAAGGAGATGAATAAAATAATTCCATAAATAGAGTGAGAAGACATATTCATGTGCTACAAGCCATAACTGAAATTCCCAATCAACAAACTATCTACATTCCTTGGTGCTGCTTGCCCCTTACCTACAGTCTTTCAGAAAGCAGTCTGGGAAGGTGGCACAAAGCCAAGCATAAAAACTACAAAAATCAGTGTAGGATTATGGAAAGACATTAATATGGAGGGAACAGGTTAACCACCTCTGTTGTTTCTCTAGATTTAATTCAGCATTAGCTTTTACGTTAGTTATACTGCCACACCAACACACACAAAAAAATCCCAAAATTATACATCTATTTTTTTGTACCTTTTCCTCTTTTGCTATCTCCTGTTTCCCTCTGGCATCTACAGACTTTACTCCAGGTCCTCTTGAAGATGCTCTGCATGGCAGAGGTTCCAACCCACTAGAACTCATACCTGGGGCAAGCTCAAACATCCACTGTGCTCTGAACATCTGGAGCTCTGCCTAAAAAATCCGATTAATTCTGATTCATTATCACATATTCAGACAGTACGTCTTCTGAGGAGAAATTATAAAGTACAAACACAAAAAAGAATTTCAAAATTATGCTTTACATTTCCAAGTCTTAAATGGTTTCAGTGAGCATAGACACAGAGAGTTAGCAATTGTTTTATAGTAAATTTAAAAAAAAAAATGCACAAGTACTCGTACAATCTCATTCAATAACATAAGTGCTTTCATCTGGACTGTTCACCTCAGAAGAAAAACTGGTGTTTCCAGAAGTGGTTGTTATTACTACGGTTATGACCTAAGACTCCATACAAAAGCATTCTTTCTAGACATGATGTTTGTTCTTGTTTATGCAGAGTTACCTTAAGCAAGAAGTCAATTAGTTCTTGAAATCAAAATTTAGAAAACCTAATTATTTGTACACAAGCATACTAAGCTTTATGACAATCAAGGCTGTCATTTATATAATATACAAGTAAGACCTTACACTCATTTCTCCTTTAAAAAGAAAGGACTATGCTCTGTGAAACAAGACAAGTTATAATTCCTGCCATGCATTTTTTTCATGCGTGGCAAGAATTTTTCATTCACTTCTGGGGAGCAACTAGACAGAAATCTAGTATCATAAGAGAACATACTTTTCTATTAGACTGCTTTTATCAACTTTCTGCTCCAGAAGAGAGTGACAACTTAAACTGGAATTTGATCCATACAGAAATTGCTGTCTGATTTCTACAATTCTTCAAAGAAATTTCAAATCTGCCACAAACTTTCTTATCATCTACACAGATAACTGAAGTCTGAATTTGACGCTTGGAACACAAGGCAAAATTTATCTGTTTCACTTTTGGAGGGGCAGACAGATTAAGCATTTGTCAGATCAAAAAATGCATGTAACTAAATGAGCATAAGTAATGCAGCTTAAATCACAGCAGTACTGTAAAAAAACACTAGCATGAGACATACCTGAAGATTTGCTTCACTGGATCTTTCATTGTCATCGGTTCTTACCAAATCAGAGTGACAATCTTCTTCAGCTTCTGCCTAATAGAGAGCAGTCAGACGTGATTATAGAGTCTGCATAAGTCCCCACAGCACATTCACAAAGCACAACTGTCATGGACACACATTAAAAAAAATTTAAGCATACTCCCCTTTTCCCCATCCTACCCCACAGACCAATCTTAATTGATGATAAAAATTAATCTTAAAATCACTGGTCTTGTTTGCACCTCCCTATTAACCCAATGAAGTTGGTTTTTGCATTTCAGTCACATCAATCCAACACAGATTAGTTATGTATCACTTGAAGGCTTACATGCATCAGTACACTGCCATAATACCTGAATAAATACGCTCAGTGTCTAAGTCAAAGCATAGAACCAAAGCTTCAGTACTAAACAGTAGTGTGCGTCATACAAGAAATTAAAATTTAATCACTATCTTCTCATTGTAAAGATAACCAGTAGTTTTGATTTGTTTAATATTTACAAAAGCACAAAAAGACTAGTGCTTTGAGTAACAATACTTTATGAAAATTATGGGACAATATGGGCAATCTCAAAAACTACATGTGAAACTAAACAAGAAATGTATGAGCTAGCATGAGAGCTTGACAGCTGGTTTTATTTACAGTACTGCTGTGAAACAGGTTAAACAAATAAGACCTTAAATAAGACCTTTAACTAAACTTAACAGGGCTCTACATAGGAGTTAGCTAGTTTAAAAGCGAAACTTAAAAAGAAGCAAATAAATTCTCACTGTGAAATATACTGAGATTTATGGAAATCTAAACTAAAACAAAGGAAAGCTAATTCTGAGCATCAGTGACAAGCCACTAAAATGACAACAGCAAGATGCCAGTAAAGAAAAAACCCAAAACCTCAACAAAAACTAAGACATTTGTTTAAAAGTTCTTCCTGCAGCTGAAGTATCCCAGTTTTTCTAACACTCTGCGCTGAAATTCACATTTATAGTTCTGCAAGTACATAATGCAAAGTGAGATTATAAGAAGGTAAACCTGGCATTAAGATTACCACAACTACTTACATAAGTTTTGTTTTCCACTCCTTCCTATTGTAGATAGTGCTCAAAAACTTCAAGTGACATTCTGTCAGTGTAATTCTTCCGAATTCTCGTAAAAAAATCTATATCTCCTGCACAATCGAAGTGCAGAAATCAAAGCATTCTTGTATTCAGAAAACTTACAAAATTTTTATAGCACCTGGAAGTTCATGATCAAACTACAGAATACTGGCAAACCTGATGGGAAGGCAACGTTTAATCTCTTTGTCTTGGTGACAAGCACCTCCCTGGAGTTCAGCTGTAGCATTTGTCTCCAGTTCCCCAAACAACAACAAACTTACCGGCTTACCATCTGTAAGTGTGTTTTCACTGATGTCTCAGCAATTTATCTTTTACAATTGATAATGCAGACAGTGTTGGTTAGTTAAAGCAAACATAGTGCATCTGTTTCTACACGCTGATTTTAAGGCTGTACATTTTTAATTTCTCAGTGGAGAAAACAGGTAAGCCAGAACGCTCCAAAGCACTAGCAGCGTTAAATCTGAGCAAGGAGAAAATAACTTAGAAATTTCATGGTTTTTGATTCCAGAATTTGACTGCAGGCAGTTAATGTCCTATGAGTTACAGCAGTCCTATCACATTATTTTAGCATCCAGGGATTACGTCTATGCTGGCCAAAAAGAGATAGCCTACGAACGAGCTAGCACTGAAATGGATGTTTGTAAGTGCATTATTATGACAGTGGGCTGACACAAATAAGGCCCACCTCTGCCTGCGCAGAGTGCAAGGCTTCTGGTTTGCAGCTGAATTATGTCCAGTGAGCTCTCAGTCTGGGCAGAGTAAGCCCAGTTTTATCTGTAAAATGCAGAAACTAGTAATTCCTAAACTACATCAACACACTATCTTCTTGTGCATAAAGGCACGCCCATTAAAACCTTTAACTCATGAAGTACGTAAACAAACTAATTTAAGAATTAAAATTATTTACAAGGTGGCTGAAGTTTAACTCATGTTCAAAAACTTTTTGTTTCAGTAATCTGTTCAAGAGTCTTGATTTTCCTCCCCTCGTCTCTGTTCAACTGCTCTACTTCTCCTTCACTTCTGAGTCACAGTCAGTCATGGTTCTGGACCAACTGCTTCCAAAATGTCATTCAATGCTCTTTAAAACTTAAATGTGCTCTCAAACCAAACCGAAAATACACCATACTATGAAGACCTAGTCCACAGCCTAAAAGCTGTCAAAAAACATCATCAAGTTGATAACAACCAAAGTTTTTACTTTTGTCATTACCTCCTCTATACTGAGTGCATGTGTGATCTGAAGTCTCTCATACCAAAGGTTTGTCGTCTGGCAGCAGTGGCAGTGTAAGTGACCATCCCTCTAAATTTACCAGTAAAGCAATTCATTCACATCGCTACTGTATGGCTAACTGGACTGGAAAACTGATCTCAATTAACAACCTTTCCACTATTTATTTGATCTGCTGAAAGCCTACGGTTTTGCTAGAACAAATGAGTAAACACAGGTATCGCTGAAGCAAGGATCTTCACTAGCAGACAGCTCATGAGACCACACCTAAAGCAGGTTGTAACTTGTAAAAATTGGCTCCTTGCCCCCACTCTGACAATACTTAAATTGTAGTTATAGTTTCTGAAGTTCACAGAACATTGTACTGTAACCGCTACTTAGTGGGTAAATCTAGCCTGTTCATCCTTATGTGGTTGGCCTTCCTCCCGCTACAAGTCAGCTGTCATATGGAACAGTGACTTTATCCTGCTTGAAAGTGAGACATCCTTAGTGTCTACTGATCAGCTCAAATAATTTTCCATGAGAAAAGTGGTAGCCAGTCAAGCCACCAAAAGGTCAACATGTCAAAACATCTAAATTAGACTGTGACCTGTAAAAGAAGTCAGCTGAGGAGATTTAATTCTGATTTGTTTGCAAAGCTTTAGAAATCATTTGCCAAATGCAAAACTAGTTTATCTGCACAGCTTAGTTTTAACTGTTTGGCAATCAATAATTGCATGCTGATTTTCTCAGAGCACAACAATCACTTATTAAACTGCCTGTAATGTCAAGTCCTTTAATAGTTCAGATTTTTGTTTCAGCAAAATAAAGCCAAGATAGAAACAGTTCAAAGTTGACTGTCACCAGTTGCACAGGGCTAAGTGTGAACTGTACAGAACTAAGGGAGAAGGAAGCACGGCGTAGCGAAACAGTGACTGACGGCTAACCTTCTTAGTATTATAAGAAAATGAGTTAGTCGCTCCATTTTTCTGTCAATGTGGTAGAAGCAACACTGTATTCAAAAATAAGAACTTTAATCACGGTGGTAAGGCGTTTTAAAAGTTCCCGAATGATATAAATGGTTTAACTTTGAATGATCAAGTCCTCATCATGGATACCTGAATCCATATTGAGGTGCAGTCAGAAAAGCAATACTGAACCAAACAATATTTCTGATATGTTAAATCACAAACTCAAATAAGCAGAGTGCCCGGCCCACGGAGCCGTTTAAATTACCAAGTGACTTCATGCCATCTGCTTTTTGAGGGAAGTAAGAAAAAGGTAGGGCACGCTCATCTGTAATGACACAGTGATTTGTTCAGGTGTTTCTACGGATAGCTAGATCGGTCCTGAATCAAGCAGCCCCCACTCATCAGCCCAAAATGCCTTGCGGAAGGCGGCCGTGTCTCCTTGCGGTGGGATAACGGCCAGGATCACGGGCACACTTCCCGCAGGCATCACCCGCGGGCAGGCGGACCGAGCAGCGCTGCCTGGCAGCAGCACGGCT
>NW_009242954.1:0-10109 GCF_000690835.1 Fulmarus glacialis | reverse complement strand
GCGTGGTTGGTTAAACCACGACACCTCCAGACAGATTGGCAGCCTGGCTTGCCTGGATGCTCTTATGGGTGGCGTGGTTTCCCTTCCTCCCTTCTTTCTAGGGTGTTCCCCTTCAAACCACAGCACAGTGACCAGAACCAGCCTTCCTCTCTGCTGCCCCTCTTCACAGCATTCCGGTAAAGATACAGCATGATATAAATACAACATGGCATCATGTAAGTACCTGATCAGGAACTACAATCACATTAACCAGCCTGACCTGCTCTAAAATCTGTTTGTGGCACGGACAGCACAAACCCCTGGCTGAAGGGAGCACGCTGCCAGCTTCCCTGCTCCTTTCTTGCCTTTTTCTGATTCCATAATGTGGGTTTTTTTGTTGCTCAGTTGTTGATAAGTCTGGGTGGAAGCTTCATGCTGGCCATTTTGAAGACATTTTCTGACAATCTGGTAGGCAGACCGGCTGAAATAGAAAATTTCCATTTTGAGAATGTTATGTTTTTTCTGAAAGAATAAAGGTATCAGAGCAAAGTTGCTAAAGAAAATCTAATGCCTTCCCTTTGTTTATGAATGCATATCTTGATGAAATCCTGTGACTAGTTAGCTGCTAAAACCATTTAACATTACGAATTAATAAAACCATGAATTTTGTATAAGATGTTTTCTGGAAGGTCTTTCATGGTGCTGATTGCCATCTTTCTTAGTGGAATAAATCCTTCTGCTTGGGATTGTCTCAGTTTTCACAGCTGACATCTCAAAGTAGCTCATTTATTCGGGGAGTAAAACAGATTTAATGAACCATGGGAAACACATGATTTTTCAGAAGTGACCATAATGACAATGATTCATAGATAATAACAGGCTATTTACCTGTGCCTGAATTGCTTCAAATTTATTTCCTTCAGACAATTTCCTAACCTTGGCTACAGTAACAATATGACAGAGCTATAGGTCCACAAGCAATTTGTTAATTAAAATTAATGTTGCATATTGAGCTGTTGCATTAAGCACATAGGTCTTCTCAAAGAAAGCATGATCAGCTAACCAAACAAATCTTTGGATCTGACCAGCTTAAGAGATGAAGGATTTCTCTCTTCAGCTGCCTACAACATTCCTGGCGGTTGTACACACTTATAATTGGCATATCCTTAGGATTATTGATTCTCCTCTGTAAAGTGTAAAGCCTGTTTCTGTTGATGTCTAGGTTGTTGGACTGATGTGCTTACCAAAGGGAGCAAGAAGCTCTTTTACATTCTGATGTGAGCTAATCAGATTTACATATGATCTGGTCAAGTATGATGGATTAGATAGATGGGTGATTACTGGGGACAGAAACAACACTAGAGCTTTTCCTGCATGCCAAATGCTTCCTACCTAGAGTTTACTGAACTCCGGGAGTGAAGAGAAAGTAGGGGGGAATTTGGTCTCACCTGTGTCAGAATTTAAACTGATACATAACATGGCAGCAATTGCAGGGTTAACGTGTACATATATAAGAAATATATATATAAAAGTAACCAGGAAAAAAAACGGGAAACAAAATCAATTCAGCAGAGGCAGTTAGATAACCCGAGTAGGTTTTCTGTCGGATTTAGACACTTGAATCCAAGAACGCAACACACAAATCTCTTGCTTAACCTCCCTGGCGTCCAAAAGGCTAAGGATACTTGGGTATTCACCAGAAAGTTCCCTGGTGTAGCCTATCTTGCACCTGATCCTGCTCAGAAGTGACAAAAAGCAGCATCTCTCTCCTGATATCCCCTTCTGTATAAGGAGGAACCAAGGCCTCTCCTTCTTGCTTTAGGGACTGTTTTGTCATTTCCTTTAACACCCACAAATTCAAGACATCGTCCTCACTGGGCTACAAGACTGTATTCCATCTTCTGTCCCTCCTCTTTGGCCCCAAAATCATATGCCTTTGTAAAAAAATAGAGAGAAATTGTCCATCCTTAGATGGTAGATTTAGGTACCTAAATCTGTGACACTACCTGGGTGCTAAGATCCTTTGATAATCTCAGAGTTGGAGGAGCCCAGTGTCATTGGCTTTCATTGGGCAGGCAGGATTTGGTCTTGGGCATCAGTCAAGTGCTTTAATAATTGCTATCTTAGGTTTAATTATGCACCTGAGCTTGGATTTACTTTACATTAATATTTTTATGTAGCAAAATACATAATGTAGCTTTCAGAGACAAGCTCCATTTCAAAATAAACTCCAGGATCTTCATGTCGGAATATGAATTTTAAACATTTTTAACAGGCAATTTTGACATTTGTGTAAAGGAAAAAGGAGGTAGAGAAAAGAGCTGCAGTGATAATTCCCGATGAGCCAGGTAATCCTGATACCTTTTTTCACATGCATCCCACATCTTTGAAAGGATATGTACTGCATCTCCTATAAGTGGAGAGTTTGGGGATGTGCAACATTTCCTGTGTAACAACATATCAGTTTCAGGTTGTGATGAGAAAAAATTGCTTTCAAATATCACAGGTTCAAAAATGAGGCTGAAATTTTAAAGTATTAGTTTCACATTCTGCTTAAGAAAAACTGTGAAAAGAGAAGCAGAGAGGAGACTGAGGATAAAATTCCAATAAAAATATGATATCTATATCTAGCCAGACAGTCGGTATTATATGTATCTATATAATACTGTGTGCATGACGAATATGGTAACAGAGCATTAAGGCTGCATGGTTAGGCAGTCAAAAGTTTGGAAACAGCCTGCTTAAGGTTGCTCACTGTGCTGCTCTGCTCCCTCACATTGTGAACACATTATGCCTTTTTTTAACTGCAATACTTCTCTGCATACTCTTTCTCAGATAGAATAAATATTTCTTTTATATAACCTCAGGAAACTTGAAACATTGTTTATTCCTCTAAGGATTTGTGGATTTTCATTATCATAGTGATGCAGACAGTAACACAGATGCTCAAGCTGGTTTTTAGCCTTTTGTACCATTGAGATGGCACAGAAAGGCCATAAACCAGACAACACCAACCCACCTCTCCACCCTCCTCCCATATTTCCTTCTGCTGTGTCTGATGTGGATGTTTTTCTCCTGCCTCCCTCCTTCTGCCGTTTTTGCGTGGTTAAGTAAAATGAAACACAGCAGTACAGCTTTTCAAATGAGGAAAAAGACCTGGTAAGACCCCTCCTCCATCATCACTCCTATGCATAATAAAAGGTGCAAGGCAGCATCTCCAGCAAGTCTTCATGTGATTTGTCCTCATCTGTCTCTAAGGCCAGGGCAAAGACCCTCCAAGACTAGAGGATCTAGGTCTAACTTTTATTTTATACCAGTCATGGTCATGTTTTACCTCTCCCACCCTCCTCCTGCAGGCACATGCTGTCCCTAAGTCCTCTGTTTGGAAGGATTACTGAGCCTGCAGAGAGCAACCTTTTCCCACCTGACTTCTGAGGTGACCTTCTCATCTCAGTGTTGTCAGTCAACAGAAAAGCTCCCCAACTACAGTGTAGTTGGGAGTCAGTTCACCTACAAACTCAACATCCCGATAAATAAGCAAGCTTTAACTGCTACTCTCTGGAGTTTTTTCTTGACACAGAATAGGCTCTCTAAATATGATTCCTTTAATTTTCATGCTGGTGATTCGCATGGCTTCTAACCCGTCATTCTTGAAACAGTGCACAGCATCACAAATCCTGTACCCACCGTAAAGGGGACCAGCCTATTGCCTCTTTAAAAAAAAGGTACGTAATTAAAACTACAGCATCTGCTCCAGTCCCTTTGACATTCATCCAAACGCACAGATATCTCACAACAGAGAAGTCCTTATGTAGACCTGGACAACGACTTCTATTGACAATCTAACTCTGAGGGTCCAAATAATTGCTGGAGCATCTTATGGAGAGAGGAAAATATTTGTAATAAATTTAAAAATATCCAGTACATCCATGTTCTATGTTGTCAGACAATCTAGAGGGCAAAATCACACCTGCATGCATATCCCTTCCCTTTCCAATTAGGGAGTGGGCAAACACCCTGTTTTGGATGTGGTTAATAACTTTACTAGCTCCAGAGGATTATCAGCACTCACCTGCTAGAGATCACTGCCCTCATTTCTGAAACTGCAGAACATGGGTGCTCTCTCATTCGTTTTCATGTTAAATCTGCAAGGTTATCTTACGTCATCTTCATCATCAGTTTAAGTTAAGCTGGAAGTCTTGGCACTGAGGCATATGAGGACTAGCCACCGGCAGCTTTCTACCAGGACTTCTGCATGTGTGTAAGCCCCAGTGGAGAAACAGGGACAAATGGGGAGGGGTGCATACGCTTGCAAAGCGAAGGCATTTGTATGCCTTTATTGTATCTGCTGGAAGCTTCTTATTCCCATATTTGTTTTCTCAGAGCTGAGGCTTCAGCATTAGCTTGATTCTTACATGTTATCTATAACGGGTGTGCAGTGGATTCAAACCCACTTTACTGCATGGCTGACTAAGAAACTAAGGAAAAGGGGGCAAAATATAGACTGTTAATATGAGGTAGAAGCAACATAGAAAAATTTCTCATATTATATCTTTCCAGCGTCTATTTCATTTTGGAGGATAGCATAAAATTCTTACCTGGAGTGATGGTTTTAAAGCTTGAGGAACGCAACATGATTCTGTAATGTGACTCCATGACAATTTTCTTCTTTTATAAACCTGAGCTTAGCTTAATAGATTTCTATTCTGAAGTTACGTTAGGACAAAGAAGAAAACATGGTGTGTTAAAAATTCAGAGCAAGATCAGCAGGCTGTATGAAAAAAAGAAAAAAGGTTTAACTGGGAAGGTCAGCAACTCTTTAGCAATTTTATTATAAATAACTCAATTATATTGTATAATTCCCATGATTGCCAGAGACTTCATTGATTACTCACAATGGTACTGCATTAGGATGCTGATAATGAGATGTTTATTTTAATAACTATTCTCTATGTAGATGTACTAGTTTGCAGAAGCACTAGGTTAAGGATACTTCAGTTAAGTGACTCCTGAATGAATTTAACATAATAAGGAGGACAGATGGGCTTTTAACTCCGTAGCAATAGTAAAGAAAACAAGACATCACTGGAGCATAGATCTTTTCATGCTGTTCTTTTTGCAAATATGATGTACTGCCTTTCAGCACATTAGCTATTTCTGCTTAGGATGGTTATATCATATAAAGAACTCAGAATTTGAATCAATAAAAGCTAGACACTTCTGACACTTATGTTAAGCAGCAGCTTACCCTGGGAAGAACAATTTTGCATGTTTCTTTGGCACATACTGTAATAAATGGGATTGCACTGGAAACAAGGTAATGGGTACCTTCAGCAACGGTTGCAGATCCTGGCCTAAAATCAGTGATGAAAATAACGGGGTTTGATTTTTACCAGAACTTCCATGAGAAGTTAGATTCTTTCTACCTGCTCTTGTTTCTCATCTCCACTTTGCAGGCAAATCTTGGTTCCCTTTACTGCCCCCATAATACCTCTTCGATGAGCACATTTCAATATGTGAGCTATTACCCAGCGTAGAAAGCTCTCCTGAGAATCCAGCTGCAAGTCCATTTCTATGCTCAAAGCCATTATCAATCTGTCTGGATCCAAAGGCATTCATAACATCTACAAACAATCAAGGAACAACTAAAGACGGAGTTCCAGCAATTGGAATTTAAAAATCCATTTCAAATACAGAGATACTGTAATCTGTACAAAATGATTAGATTTCACACGATTACTGAACTATTTTGACAATTTAGTCCTTAAAAATCTGTACGATAACTGTATTGCAAAACACAGAGGCATCAGCACAGCATGATGCAAGTCTCTGATCGCAAGTTAATCTTTAAAAATAAAATGACCTAGAAAGAATTTATTTCATTTCTTATGTAGCTGAAGGTTTTGTGTTACACTCTGCAGACAGGAGAGGCCTGGAGAGGATTTCATTTGCTACTTATTGTCATTTCTGTCATTTCACTTACCCTCATTAATCTTACAACAGACTCTGCCCAGCATCTTCCCATGTAAGCAAGACTCCCCTGTTGGGAAGCCTGAGCAGGATGCTTGGTATAGCTTCCGACCTTTGGGGCAACACATCATACGTGATGTATGAAAACTTTTCTAGACAGCTTTCAGAGTTGTAGCTGCAGCCATGCTCTCCCACTGAGGCTTTGCGAAAGCCTTCTGGAGAGAGCGCCCAGTGTCCTATTATCCTTGCTTAGTCTGCCTTGGGGTTTGAGGAAACCCAAGACTTTCCCTGCCCAGCACTTCAAGCTCTGTCGGCATCAGTGCTGCTCCACGGACCCTCTGCTTTCTGTATTTAATGCAGTGGTGTGTGGGTGAACCCAAAGGGAGGCTCTCAAAGGATGGGCCCATGAGTCTCCATCGGTATTAAGCAGTCTCATTCATCAGAGGTGCCCTTTAGACAATACAACCACCCCATCCCTACTCTGGATAGATCTGTTTATAATCCAGATGTAATATTACTTCCCAGCAGCAAAATGAAACAAATTCCTTGACATATATACAAGGAAAAAGTTGGGCAGGGCCATAGAAAGGTCTTTTTGAAGTAAAATACATGCACTTATACATGTATACCTGTGTGTGTATGGATATGGATGTATAGAGAAAGGAATTAGAAAAGGTGCTGCTTTTATATACTCTCATGTTTGTCAAATAAAGGAACTGTCACATGTATGCCTGTCCTTTTAATAGAAAAGGGGTTCTAAGGGGTCTCTGCTGATTATTACAATCTGTCATGCTTTCACATAAAAAAATACACCAAACATATAATGAAAATATTTTAGTGGATGCTCAGTCACTTTGAACCAAGTTATCCATCATGCTTTGCAAATACAAGCTGTAATAGAGGGAAATTTTCTCATCTTTTCTCCAGAACAGAAAAAGAAATATCAAACCAAAGTTTATGGTAGTTCATCTTCTTACACAAAGAAAAAGGAATTAAACTGTGCAAAGACCAATTCAGGTTCATTATATTTGTTTTAATAACCATGATCAAGACTAGATTTTCAGTCACAGTTTTTTACGTTGAATCTTAAATTCTAAGAGGTTCCCTGGAGACTCCATGTTAACACGCATTGTAGAATATAAAACATATATATAATGCTCAGTTTTATTACTTTTAACTAAAAATAATTGTCTGTGTTTAAAATTTTACCTCCTGTTATGCTAGATAAAATCATTAACTTTATTTTCTGTATAATTCTTTTTAATCTCAAGTGTTTTTTTACTTTCTAAGATTAAGAATTCTATGGGAAGACTGGAGCTCTTCTCCGATTTAATCCCATACACAGATTTGTTTTTGACCCTACTCCAATCTCTCTTATTTGCCAGAAGACATTGTAATGATATTTTTCAGGCAAAGGCACTATCTAAAAAATAAGGCCAGTTTTCAGTCAAGTCTAAAGGACAAGATACCACAATAATAGCTGCTTGTATGATTTATTAAAAGAGCAATTCTTTTAAAAAAAAAGGTGTGAGACCAAACAAAATTAACAACAGCAGAAGATCCTTATATAAACAGGGCAGACAGGGTATTTAAAGAAAAGAAAACTCACCACTATTTTGCTTAATCCCACATTTTTTAATTTGGTGCTTACCCCTTTTTCCATGTTTCTACACAAATTTAAGCTGGTTAGATATCTCTCTCCACCTTCACTTCAATTATTCGAGCTGTAGATTCCTTAACAGTGAAATGAAGACCACAACACTTTGCTTCACCAACCAGTCAAATTTTTAATTACTGAGGTACAGAAAAAAACTTTCTACCTTTACGCCCAGTATAAGCCTCATTTTTATAATCTGTAAGCATTTCTTTCCTAAAGTTCCTCTTCACCTGATTAAGGCAGTTGGTTCCTTGAACGTTTTCCTCAGCCTTTCTGTCCCCCGTCCTCTGTTTTATGGTCCCTGCAGCCAGTGTTTAAACAAACACTTTAACACAGAGAATTCATTCTCCGTGCCCACATAAAACAAAAAGGTGAATGAAATCTGTACTTGTTTCCCATCCTGCTTTCAGTATACCACAGCAAGTATGCGACTTGGATGAGTATGCAAGGTAGGGCAGAAGGGGAAGAAAAAACTGCAGAATAAAATGGCTCTTGAAAAGCAGGAGAAGATGCTGTTTGGTGTTCACAAACTACCAGAAATGCAAATTTGCCCTTGAAGAAAGGAATGGAAAGGAGAAAGACACTGGAAGAAATTCAGGAGGTTGGGTTCAAGTTTTCTTTTAAGTTTCAAGTTTGTCTGAAACGGAGACAGAGTTTGACTCTCAGTGCTGCTGACATTGCATAAAGTGAACCCACCAGCAAGGTTTAGATGAAACCTGGGTAAACAGCAGCAGATTTCATGCTGTTCTAATACAGACCCCTGTGAAAGCACAACTGCTCGGAAAAATATGTAATATACTTCAAGTACGTGGGCCTACAAACCTCAAGAGGCACCACTGCAACCGTTCTAGCTGAATGACTTCTAATTTGTCACTGAAGAGGCAACCTACCAAGTAATAACTATGAAAACTGCACAGGGACAATAATTCAGCTTACCGCAGCTGTGTTTTAAGCACAAGGAGATCTGCTATATATTAGTGCTAACCTTAACACAAAGTTTACCTTGCTATCAGATGATTGCCCTGCTTTTTAATGTGTGTGATCGAAACAAAAAACAAATCGTAGAATGTGTTGTAGAGTAAACACAGACATGTTTGATGTACCACATTGCATATACTAAAAGAAAAAATAGAAGCATTTGTAGCAGAAGAACCAGCATGAAAAACAAAGTAATTCTGCCTCTGAGATCACTGGCAAACCACCCATGATTTCACTGGACAGGGCAGGTAAAGTCTCTCTAGATGTCTCCTCTTAGCCAAGGAGCATTACAAATATAAAGCTTCCATCTCATATAGCACTTTCTTATTCAAAGAACTGCTTGAGCAGTAGCTGATCAGCACAACAACTCAATGGTAAGAGCAAGTATTATGTCTGTTTTCTAGAGGCACAATGGAGTTCAGCAGTACCAATCCAGGCCTGAACAGGAATTAAAAATCATGAGTTCTGGCCTGGCACTTGTTCCTTCTAGTCCCCATGAATCTAAAAGCAAACATTAAGGATGAGAATAGTCATTTATTGATGCTGTTCTGCACTACTATGCATAAGGCGTGTACTTAATTCCCAGCCCCTTGCTCTGCAGAGACCAGGCGCACTTAAACCGGAATGTCTCATCAGTTCAGTAATGACATCTCCAGGGACCTCCAGTGTAGGGAGGATGGGCTACAAAATCTGAGAAAGTGACTGATTCTGTCTTTCTTGGTGCAAATGCTGATTCCCTAAAATAAAAGCACAAGAAGCTGGTGCAACATGGTGTTTATGTTTATTAATGAATACCTGAGTTTTATTAATCAGCTAGACCCCTCTGGTTTTGAGAAATCCTTTAAAAAAAGTGTGGCACAAGGGTGACAATTAAGACGCAGAAAAAATTTTGTGTGCTCTGTGCAGACAAAGTGCAAGACATAAAGTACAGAAACACACTGCAGAGACACAGAAAAAAACATAGATATCTCGTTACATAAGCATTTTAGCAATCCAGTCATCAGTCAGGACTAACAGGAGCTGTACATTTTTTATTCCGCAGTGCTTTAAAATCTGGGTCAGCCAAAAAAACCCTCCCCGGCTGCCTGCCGGAGCCCTAGCGTTGCCAACGCCGACCACTCCGAGGAGCCAGAAGGCAGCAAACTGCTGCCTAAAAAAATAAAATCCAACTAGCAACGATGTCCGTTTTGTTTATAACACAATCTCTTTGACCATTATGAGACTTCGGAAATGCTTAACACCTTCTGGAAGTCAGGCACGATCTTATTTTTCACACCTCACTAGTAAAACACCTGACCTGAATGCACGTAGGAAATTATTATGGTGTTTGGAGAAGGTTTAAAAAATTATCTGAAATACTGGCAAACTATTTGCAGGCTGTGGTGTGAGCGCCCGTTACGGGAGCCGCACGCAGGGGTGGAAGACCGGTGCCCTTGCCCGGCTGGAGCCCGGCACCCGGGCCTGGGCCGCACCGCGGCATTGGTTAGTTATCGGAAAAACACCCAGAGAGCCGGGGCGCGCTGCT
>NW_009242953.1:0-10257 GCF_000690835.1 Fulmarus glacialis | reverse complement strand
GGGGGGGGACAGGGTTCCCTATCCCACAAGGTTAGGCAGCCCTGGCCACGCTAGGGCTGGCACCGTGCCTATAGGCCAGCTTCAGGAAAAGAAGGTAACCCAGGAGTAATGGTAAATTACCAACCTCAAAAGAGAGGTTGGTACTAAGCACTGAGGGAGTGGGGGCTGTCGTTCCCCTCCACAGCCTTGGCTGACGCCACAGGGGCTTGGGAGCCCACTCTCACCCACAGCATCCCACTCCGGCTCTCACAAGGTAAATGATTGTTTTTGTAACGCGGTCCTGCGGGGATGTGTCACACTGCAAA
This sequence comes from Fulmarus glacialis, assembly GCF_000690835.1. Taxonomy (NCBI): domain Eukaryota; kingdom Metazoa; phylum Chordata; class Aves; order Procellariiformes; family Procellariidae; genus Fulmarus; species Fulmarus glacialis. The sequence goes on along the minus strand of NW_009242953.1, from coordinate 9,952 downwards.
CAGGGCCCTTGCACGACATCTCTAAGCCAGCATTAATCTTGCACCACTAGATCTCAGTATGGTTTTCAGTTCAGAAGATAATTCTTTGGTCACATAGTCTCTGCCCAGCACTGCGAGGTGACGCCTGAATGGCAGTGAAGCGTGGAGGACTTCTCTGCAGGCATTACCTCTGCATACTCACGGTCAGGTGGTTTTCCTCTCTCACTGGTATTTGTCATTTCAGATTTCCATACAAGCAGAGGAGAACGAAAGAAGTTCAGACTGAATTCAAGCCCTTGCACAGAGCCCGCAGCGTTTCACAGCTCTGTGATTCGGGGAAGGTGACATGCTGGTTGAGTACAGGAACTTCTGGGACTCTGGAAGATAGAGCGGCTGAACGACTCATAGCAAAGTCACCCCCAGTCAAACCCACCTCGGCTCAGCTGACACCCTTTTATCAGCGCTGGGCCAGAGAGCTTGTATGTCACGCACAAATCCTTGGAAAGAGCCACAGGAACCTCAGGGAGAGCGAACTGGAGGATCAGTTGCTCTTTTACTTGTGTAAAGGATCATTACAAGGGGTGGTGAAAAGGCTTAGGATACTAAGCTGGGAGCTCGTTGACTGGATAAATCACCAATGGGAACACTTTCAGGTGCTTCCTTTGCCAAGACTTCTCCTCTGAGAACTCCTCAGGGACGGGGATTACTGTTAGACCAATTAGCCTGCCAGAGTCTGGTGAACAAACCGCACCTCAACATTTAGTATTGAGTTTGCTGCACCACACACCTATTTTCAGAGTCACTGTTCAGATTTAGAAACTGCACGGTAAGATTTTTCCAGTTTCTTGGCCAGAATAGGGAGAGGGGCTGTGTACACACACACTTCAGCTCCCCTGAAGTATAGTTCAGCTTCTAGAGCACCTACACGCAGCACCAACACGCCGGAGATGAAGCTCATAGAGTATTGTGGCAGGTGCTTGAGTTCACGTCAAACTCCTTCAGTGCAAAGAAATCTTAAATGTTAAGGGAGCGGAGAAAAGGAGCGTGAATGTGGCCCTGCACAGGTAATAGTCCGAGAAGTCTTTGTGCTTCCAAGTGGTTGCATGTCCGTATTTTGAGAGATCACTGAGAAGAGTTCATTGCTCTCAGTGGTGGGCAGCAAGATTAGCAGCGTGGGTTCGCTTTGCTCCTTTATTTATGGTTCAATTGATCCATTAGTCCTATCTGTACTTTAAAGATCTTTTCATGTTCCTTCCTTAAGTTTTTCTCCAATTTGCTGACTGCACTGCACAGCCCACACAACCAAAGAGATATTTTCATCTGGTCGTGTTATATGTAACTTGATTGCATTATTCCTGGCTCTAGGCTACTGCTTCTAGCACTGTATTTTCATTTGGCTCCATCACCTCAAAGGCCGTTTTTCCTCCCTGTACTTTGTCTATCAGCTTTCCCTTTCCAATTTTTGGAAACAGGAACAACACAGAAAAAAATGCAGTAAGTTTTGCATTTTATTTCTTTATAATTTAGAAAATGTCTCAGGATGTGTATCTGTTTTTTAAACATTCCCCCCATTTTGTGTATCCCAGCTTCATTTTACTCTAGAAATCACAGGCTCTCACCTATTTCCAAATAGCCCCTGGCAAGAAAAATTGAATCAGAACAGAGGAAATTGAATCAGAACAGCACATTAAACTGTCACTGGAGGTGTAACCCCTCCCCGTATTCAGGTGAAAGGGGAGTGGACACCAAACAGACCTTGCACTGAGGCAGGTAAAACTCTTGAACAGCCTGTTGGGTTTTGGCAGGCAGCGCTTGGGGCTCTCAATCTAGGAGCTGGAACCAGCTGAGATCAAATGACACAAATGAACAAAATGGGGGAGGTGGAGGGATAGCAAAAGGCAAAGTACAAGGACGAGATGCCTTATCTCCACAATTTAGAGCGAAAACACCAGCAAGGCAAATTTATCTGTTGTACAACTCTATTGCTATCGAAGGAGTTACTCTGGGGAGGTGCTTTGTCCTGCATGCGTAGAAGGGCCCAAAATGCGACTGGTCGCTGCACACACAGCTTCATTGGGAGAGTGAACCTACAGTTCAAACAGGCTTAAAGCAGACAGAGACGACTATGGGAAAAACAATTTAAAATCTCCTCCTGTCACCACGACCGTGCTGGAGTGAGGCAGTAGCTGATCCGTGTGTTTATCCTTTGTGACACTGGCAGCAGAGGAGCACCAGACAATGAGCTCAGAACACAGTTCCAACTTGTTTTTCAAGGCAGCCGTCCTTGCAAGAGCACACAATGGGTGATGTTTAAGGAACTTGTGCCTTATTCAAACAAGCAGAAAATTGGCTCAAGACTCTCTTACGTGGAGCTTTTGCATTGCAAGTATCATAAATAAGAAAAAAAAAAAGACACTTTATGTGCTTTGGCTCATGCAACGGTTCTGCATGCACAGCAGCCCTATCTTGAGATTCTGCAGGGAGATGTGTATCAAGAAGGGCTCTGCCACCAAGCCCAGTTTGAGGTCTGTCAAGATTAGCACTCTATAGATTAGGCTTTTGGTTTTGATGGTTGCTCTGCTCTGCCTCTACTTGAACAGAAGCTGTGTGAGGAATTTATTGTGCTGGTAGGAGGAGGTTTGCTCTCTACAAAAAAGGGAGAAGTTAGAGGTCAGCAATCTGGAAGTTAGGCAAAGTACAAACATGCTAACAGGAAGGAGTGCAGAGAGGTTGGGCAGCTACACTGAGGTAGCAAAGAATGACCTGTTTTATTCCGGCGGTGTGCAGGAGCCCAGCTGGTGGCTGTTGTAAGCTGCAGGTTATAGAGGAAAGGAAGTGGTTGGCGGTACAGTGTAAACAGGCCATTTTCGTTAGGTTTAGCACTGCAGGCAAGCTGCTACAGCAGAGCAGCAGTGCAGCGCCTACAGGGGTTGCTGCTCAGGCACCACCATGCAAGCACTCCCAGGGCGAGAAGAAAGCTGCTGTCACCGACTTTGCCGACTGGAGTGCAATAGGCTCTCCTCAACAAACTTACCAATAAAAAGTATCAGGTAAGAAGACAAATATCCTCTGCCTGTGTCAGCACTGAAACTGAAAGAGTTTGGGGGCAAATCTGCTTTTTCACCACTGACATTTAGGATTTCCTGCAGGTTGGAAGAACGGAAAGTAAAAGGGACTGGCCTGCTTGGCTGCTTTAGCTCAGCCCGCAGGGATGTGTGTTGCAAGCTGTGGTTCATGGTGCCCCTTTGAACCAAAGGGCAGGTTTACTCAGGAAACAAACACAGAAGAGGCAACTGGCTCACTCCCCAAAACCAGCAGGTCCAGCTGAAAGGATGTGTGAGACTGGTTTGAGCAGCTACTTTCACCTTTTCTGAGCACTGTAGTAACTTGACTTGCGTTAAGATGACTGACAGACATCTCACACCCAGCGTGCTATGTAGCCATCTCTGTGGATGGTGTAATCCGCCAGCAGAGACAAAGGGACTTCCAGGTACAACCAGAGCTCAACAAGGAGGGAAAAAACCAGTTCTGCAAACTGGAACACTCCTCATGGCTCGTACCTGGAAATGGAAGGTCACAGGGACAGGAGGACAGGAAGGCAGGAGGGGTACAAAGGGACACAGGTGAGAGGGTGTAAAGGGTGCTGCACAGGTGTGGAGGATGAGTCAGTGGCCGCTTCCTTCCAAATCCTGTTTACAAATCCAAACAGAGCTACAACATGTGGCAAGGGTAACCATTAACTTTACTGGAGCATCTGACATGACAGAAGAGTAGTGGAACATTAACTGTATTTGAGGCATTACTCAGCTCATACACTGTGCACTCCGCTCACCCCAGGGCTGGCCAGCACAGCTCCCTCTGCCACCAATGCTGGCCCAGCCACGGCAGCGCTCATCAGAGAGAGCCTGGCTTGAGTGGCTTCCACTGAGCTGACAAAGCCGCTCTGGGGAAAGGACGAGAGAACCGATATGGTTTGCAGAGGGAGACCGTGTGGTTGGCAGCAGCTTCACCTAGAAAAGCAGCTTTTCTCAACTGTGCAGGCTGTTCTTTGTAAAGTATGGCATGAGTCTATGGTTGAGGATCTTTATTCACGGGACTAACCCCGTCCTTCCCAGAAGCTGGAGGCCTCACTTGGGTACCTGCACAGCCTCCCTGCTCCTAGGCGCTCACCTTTGCTCCCACAGGTGATGCGCAGCCTCTAGTGGCCACGTGCTCTAAGAGTCCTGGCAGGGTCCCCACCAAGGGCTGGGTCCTGACCCATCTCTTTACTAAAGAGCAAAAATCTTCCAACTGAGCGTGTTGCAAAGTGAAAGCCATTTTCAACGATTTTTCCCTGTTTCAGACATATCTGCTCTGCCATACCCTCAGGAAACCTTTGCCCCTTTTATGGTGCTGTGACCTGGAAAACTCAAAACAGGGATGGAAAGGGCAGTTCTGACTGGCCCCAGTTCCCACATGAACCGAATCGCCTCTGTCCTCAAGCAGATCCAGTGGTGTTGGAGCAAGAAATAAAAGCCTATAGGGCTACAGCTCACATACCTTTAGTGGACAAGAGAGGAAAGCAGCTCACTGCAATCTGTTTAAGAAGTAGTTTTCTTCCCTTCTAAGTTGCAGAAAGGCTGTGATTGAAGTGCATTTTGTGGAATGGTGTTTCTGTATGATTTTTAGAAGAAATGCTGAAATACTACAAAAAGCCTGCACAAAATAATCCATTTTACTTGAAGTATAACCCCCTAATTCTGGCTGGCCTGCTTTAGGAGCTGGTGCTTGAAATGCTCCAGCAGTTCAGGTGCAATCTTATCAGCGGTCAAGTTCTTGGCATTCAAGATCCCTTCATGGGCTTCCTGGAAGAGCTGCTTCCCCACCACCTCTTCCACCCGTCTGCGCCACTCTGCTAACTTCGGCCTCTCCTCAAAGAGGTCGTAGCCAGCACCTACGGGCTGCAGAGAGAGAGAGAGCAAGAGAACCCGGGAGTGAGTCAAACAACACATTTACCAGGGATGGGACCAGAATGAAGCACGGATATGCTTTTGGCTCAAGGCAGCAGACAGTTGTCACATTAGGTGGAGTTCATCTCTGGTGCTTAGCCAGCAGGAAGCAAGTGGTGTCATCCTCAGCAGCTGCTGTCCCCTGGGACGTGCAGCAAAAGAGCACTGCCACAGCTAACCCAAGAACTGTCTAATGCAGAACACAGAGGTCCATGCACACCGACACAGCTCTTTCAAATATCTGTACTTTCTCTGCCTAGTTTTAATTTATCTTTTTTTCTGAGGAATTTTGTCCATACTTCTATAGAGAGAACTGTCTCAAAGTAGGTGTTCCCTGGCAAACTCAATTATGGTCAAAGTCAAAAAGGAACAAGATTTAACTCCACTAAGGAGTAAACCGCAGGGAGAAAGATCTGCCATTAAAGAGGTGGTGGTGCTGCAGCCACACCTTGGCCTGGCCTGCCCACAACCCAGCTTGCATATCCAACAGTGCTGGGGTTGATACTTACCTGCATGAGCTCCACCAGTGCTACAAGGTCTGCCAGGGAGATCTCACTGCCTGCGATGAAGGGCTTGTCCTGCAAGAACTTCTCCTCAAACTGCTTCAGGACAACGTTCAGCTCTTCAGTAACACCTTCCAGTTTCTCTGGAGGAAGTGGCTGGCCTGTGAGGAGAGGCAGCAGCACCTGGCAGGGAGAAGAAACAAGTTGCTTTTTACATATTTCCCTCCGAACTTAGTCCACTCCCTCCCACTGCTTTCTTCTAAGGATCCCTCACCAGCCATGCACGAGAACAACTGGTACTGCTGATCTCCTTTGGCAGATTAACATTAATGTCAGTCATTAATTCCTGCCTGTCCTCGTCTCCTCCCTAGAAAGTCTGAAATTTCAACCACGAGAGTCTCCTCTCAAGGGAAGGCTGCATCATCTGCAAGCAACTGCATTTTGTTTTCCAACGGGAGGTTCGTTCTTTCCATGAAGCTGGGCAGAAGGCAGTGAGCTGTGTCTGGTGTTAGCTGCTCACCCAGGACGAATTTGCTCTGGATCTCAGTGCATGCCCAGAGCTGTGGCTGCAGCATGAAGTATTCAGGCCACTTCAGTTAGGCTCGGCTGAGCAGCCAAGTGAATTCCAGATCTAGTTTTGTTCCTATCTGTCACCTGGCTTGTACATTTGCTTAGAAAGACCCTGCACACAGGAGATAGTTCCTGGGCCATTGCACTCACAGTTCTTAGCACTTAGTTTTTGGTATATAACGGTCTTACCTTAGTTAAGAACAGCTTGCTCCCCTTCCCACGAATGTTGACGTGCTGCCATGACAGGTACTCATCAACCCTAGCCCTTTTCTGCAGGTCAGATGGGTACCAGTGATCAGGAGTCTTGAATTTCCGGGCCAGGTACAGGAGGATTGCAATGCTGCCCAGAGAGCAAGGCAAACCGGTGAGCTGATCATCTGAGATTAAAGCACCTCATCCTTTCTTCTTCCCCCAAATTTTGCACTGCTGGACCAGCAGCAAGACAAACCTGATCTGAGTCAAGCAGAAGTGCAGGACACGCAATTGCCAGCTAGGCACAGCACATGAGAGAGTTTGTGCTGGCCTGACTGGCTGCTTGTGGACAGCAATTATCTGATATATCAGCCCAGCGAGACAGACGTGGCCTGCTGGTACTGTTACCTCATCAACATTTTTGAGCAAGTATGAGCCACAGAATGAGTTTATACCAAATCAGAGCTTTGTATTGCCTGGCCATCCAGCAGTGGGTGCCTTGCATCAGATTTACTGCATTGACCTACAGCCTCCAGCTGAAGGCAGACAGCAGGAGGACACATGGACAGGTATTTTGGCTTAGAAACACTGCCTACATGCAAGCTAGCTCCAAGCAGGAGCTCACAGATTTTTCCATGATCAATGCTGTTTGAGTTGCTTACATGAGAAAGCTTCTCTTGAAACATGGGTTTATTTTATATACAAGTGGAACAGATAGGAAGGAGGCAAACAACTACTGGAGTCCCCGTAGAAACCGAACAGTGCACTGGCAGAATCCAAGCATTAGGATAAACAATACTGCAGTAGGGGTTTGAGCTTATTTGAGCCTCACCTCTCTGCTAAGGTGAAAGAACCATCCCTTAGGGCGGGCACCTTCATCAGGACATTCACCTTCCGGAACTCCTCCGTCCTGTGCTGCCCTGAGGAGGGAAATGAGAAGTTTTACTTGCCAGTGATGCTCAGGACCTGTCTGCCAACACCTGAGGAGACTGTGGGGACCATCTGGCCTCAAGTTCCTGGTTTTGATTGTACAAATACAGTCTTGTTTAAGTTTATAAGCAATCAAAAAGTGCCGCAGGGTGAATACAGGGTTTGCCCTATGATGTCAGCTTACTTGCTTATTGCCTGCATACCAGAACAACCTCTTGACAAAGGTCAGAATGGTTAAGAGTCCTTTCATACCAGCAGCACTCGTAAACTCAGGGCTCTGTCAGCTCTAAGCTTGTGCCTGGAGGTACCTGTCCTGTACAAACCCAGAGTGAACACTGAGCGCCTTGGAGGAAAGGGATCTCGGTATCAGAAACACGAACCACAAGGACAGTAAGAAAGCAAGGGTTATTTTTTTTTTCTGGAAGATAATGTAATTCATATTCAACTCTCTTTTTAGTCCTCAGATGAAAATAAATTTCTATGATTCCATATAAAGCCATCGGTACTTTATTACAAATCTATCAATCAGCTCTTTCTGTGGGTTTTGCATATCCTTTATCAGAGCAAATCAGGATTTGAGTTTGCTTTTAAGCTATCTTTTAGCCCCACTGCCCTGAAAGGCAGGCAGAGTGAACTTGACAGGAGAAGGTGCTTTGTTCATCTGAGGTCTCAGCACGCTTCATTACATTTGAACCCAGTCCCAGAAGCCTTGTTTTATGTGACTCGTTTGTGCCAGCCTTTTCCAGCCCCTGGCTTCAGTCATACGTGTGTACCGCTGTATTCAAGCTTCTCTAACATCTAACCCCGTGCCATGTCCTGCTCTGTGAGTCACCTGAGAATCTCTGCACCAGAGGAGATTCTCTGGAAATGGTTTTAGTTTTCCCAGTACTTGGCAAACCTGATTTGTGACTATTCCCCTGTCACTTGGCTCACAGCTCATCTCCCCCACCCCCTTTCAAAAAGACACTGGGATTTCCTACACGCGGTGTGCAGATTCCAGGTCCTCAGGTGTCCCCAGAGTGTCGTGTGATTTCTATCCGTTCTCACTCTTTCTACCCATTTCCTTGAGACCTACCCTACGGGGGGCCCAAGAGTTTTTGTGGGGGGACACATTTAACCCACCAGCTCAGATCTGACCATATGTTCCCTCACCTGGTCCTTACATACCGTGCAGTGACGGGTACTAGGGCAGTGAGGCCAGCCGCTCTGTATCCCCGAGTGAGTGCTCATTCAGGAGCTGGTGTGCCCATACCTGTCTGCTGAGCAGCTGGATCCTGAGCTAACCCAGCTGCAGGTACCAGGAGTGCTTCCCCACAGCGTGGGAGGTACACACACTGCAGGAATGGGACGCACCTCTAGCATTCCCATAAGCCAAATTACTCATCTTAAATCCACTGACCAAAAGCAAATGCTGATGCCACAGGGCACAGATCACTGGGAAACTGTGATTTAATTCACTTTCCTTCCTCTCAGTTCCCTAATACCTGTATTTCAGTTGTTCCATTCTCCTTGATGCTCTCGTTGCTTGCCTGCCAGTCTCCTCTCCTTTGCACCAGTGTCTCACCACAACAGTTTATTTATTGGGAAAGAAGGGGAAGGACACTAGATGAGCCTGCCCCCAGCTACAAACAATAGCAACAATTTTTTCCTACTGAGACAGGTCAGAGGAAAGCCGCAGTAAGGTGCAATCAATGCACAGCTAAAGCGTGCAGGGGAACACCCAGAGACTAAACCGCAACACGCCTGAGGTTTCTTTGAGTCACAGGCTGGAGCCTCTTTCATTCCTTTATCAATTTCAGCCCCAGGAGCCTTTTCATCTTTCATTGTTTTTAAGCATTACTTGCCAAGGCATTTTTATGCCCAATACATTATCTTAACTTCAAATGCAGCAGAGCTCTGGAAAGGTTGAAGGATAGCTTTTACCAGCTTCAGTTACAACAAAAGAAGATACAGATCTTTGGGCATCCTTTGGTGAAAACACATGATACCTCTTGGGCAGGCTCCTACCAATTACCAGCTGGTTTTAATACAAAATAAACCACCTTCCCTTCTTCATTTCTCAGCGTTCAGATCCCTGGCAGCTGTGCTGTCTCACTCCACTGCCTTCACTGTCTTTTCAAGCCTGTCCTCAACCCTCTCAAAATAACTTGACCACAAACAGCTTGACCCGATGAAACCCCCAAAGGGGTGGCTGGGTGCCCTACCTGTACACAGGGGGACATCAGCAAGCTCTGTGCATGAGGACCCTTCCCAAGGGGCTGTTAACCCCTGCTAAGAGGAGGAGAAAAGCTGCTCTGCAGCAACTGCTGCTGCTTACTGGAGCGCAAAGTTTTCTAAGGAAGTTGAATTAGAGAGCAAGAACCGCACACCTCTGCTGTCCTCGCCCATACGTCAACCTCCCATCTCTGTTGCTTTTTGTTTCCCATCTAAATGGGGAATAGCCTCAGACCTAGCACATCCTGAGCGCTTCTTCTCAGAAAAGCATTCCTTTTTTCAGAGACCCATTTTCTGCTGGGGTGGGACCGATATAAAAGATATCGCACTCCTTTGCAGAGTCGTATTTGTTGCAGAGCAGCGCAGGCACCGAGACTGCTACTAAAAATCAGGGTTTCTACAGAAAATTAGGTCGTTTTCGTCTTGCCATCTTGTTTTTCTGCAGCTGGAGGGCCACCCCACCCTCTTGCAGCATCTCGCACTGGTGGGGATGATTGAGTAACCCGGTCCCACCCGCGGCGCGGCTCTGCGAGGGCGCGGGCTGGTAACGAACAGATGGTCCGGAGGCGGCGAGGG
>NW_009242952.1:0-10105 GCF_000690835.1 Fulmarus glacialis | reverse complement strand
CAGCAGGGTCTAGGAGAGAATGACTTCTGTTCCTCTCTCTCTGTAGTCACATTACCACACTGAAGATTGATGCTAAGCCCTCCCTCACAGCAGACTCAGCACTCACTTCGACCTTCTGGAGTCATGGAGTAGCTGAGATGGCAGGCCAAAGAAATAAGTGAGTATTGTGGTCTGCTGGACACTGATACTTTGTCTTCTCGGGGTGCTATGTGGAGTGCACTGCTAAGCACCCAAGCAGACTTGTTTTGCTCAAGAGCTCATTGGTCCCTCTGTCTCTCCAGATCTTTTGCTAAGTCTTGGTAACTCAAGCCTCCGCATTGTCCTTTCCTTCAGTTTTCATGCTTATCCTGGGACACTTGGACTTTGTTTCCCACCCTAGCAGAAATGCGTTTTCTTTCTCTTGCCGGCTGTGCCCATTGCCCTCTCATGAGTGTGGTCAAGGAGGGTTTGGGAGTTCCAATAATAAACTGCAGCTGTACATCTCATGGGGCAGTGAATGTAGGGACAGTGGCTTTGTTGCGCTGTGAGAACAGCACTCACGGCAAGGTGCCTGATGGCTGTGGTTTTGGGGACCATATGATCTTTTGAGACATATTAACTTTGCTTGTATGCTTTTCTAACAGGCTGTGTGTGTCATCCCTGGCACTGGGGAGCTTTGCAGAGGGGGTGGAGGCTGTGTATGGCATGTTTGATGGTGACAAGAACGAGGAGCTGCCACGCTTGCTGCAGTGCACCATGGCGGATGTGCTCCTGGAGGAGGTACAGCAGTCAGACACCATGTTCATGTCCAACACCTTCTTGGTCTCCCACAGGTAGGACAGTGAGCAAGCTGGTCCTGGTGGGACCTGCATAGGTATATCACTTAATGTGTTAGGTGGGGTGAGGCAGCCCTCTAGAATGCCTGTCACTGGAGTCTGGAGCCTTCCTACACCTTCTCCTCCAACAGGAAGCTGGGCATGGCTGGGCAGAAGCTGGGTTCCTCTGCTGTCCTTTGCTATATTCGTCATGATGTGGCTGATCCAGCCAGCAGCTTTTCTCTGACGGTGGCCAATGTGGGGACGTGCCAAGCCGTTCTGTGCCGAAGTGGAAAACCGCTGCCTCTGTGCAAAGTCTTCAGCCTTGAACAATGTTCAGAAGAAGCCAAGAGAATCAAGGAGCAGAAAGCCATTATAACAGAGGTTGGTTTGGACCCTCTTCACTTCAGCTTCCACCCTCCCATAAAAGCTTGGTACAAATACGTGAGCTCTGCTGCCTGCACAATACTACAGGGGAGAGGATGGCATGAAGGTGTTCGAGTGACTTGTCTGTTGCTTCCTGCTCTGCTTCTCTTGCTGATTAGCTATTCAGAATTACATGTTCCTAAAACACCTGTTATGGCCCGAGAACTACAGGTACAGGATGCCAAGGATGGCCTGGGGAGAGAGGAAGGAAAGAAAATAGGTGTGGAGCTAAAGGAGGGGAGGTCCATAATACTGTGCATTGACTTGGGTGAGTATGGAGAGGAGCCACTGAAGAACAGAGCAGGGCCTGGGAAGTCATCTTGTCTCAAAACCCACAAAATCTCTTTGGTGTTTCTTGAAAAGTATGACTCAAGTTACTTCTCTTTAGATTTCTTCCATGTTTTACTCAATGAAGGTACAGGATTAGTGGCTCTTGAGACATGCAGAACATGGATATAAAGTATATTACAGGTAAAAATTTTAACATAAAAAAGACAGAAATGTTCATTGTTTTTATATGAAAGTATTAAAATGATTTCTGGAGAACTCTATAAAGGTTAACTTCCTAAAAACTTGGAAATAAAAGGGAAGTTCCAAAGAACTGGAAAATACATTGTCGGTGAAGGTCTGAGAAATCAGTGCCAGTCATACTAGTTTTATGCTCAGTGGGTCTTTTATGAAGCATCAGGTTGTTTGATAGAAGTGCTTCTGACAGGGATAATCTGTTAATGTGTTACAGCTCTTCAAGGTGCTATATTCCATAGCACTCTGACTAAAAATAACTGTGGAATCAATGTAGCACGTTAAATGGTTTAAAAACTGGGTGATGAATGGATTCTGAAAAATAAAAGTGAAATCATTGCCTAAGGAGACTTCGCTGCATGTGTCCTCTGCTGGTTTTAATACTTAGCAGCAGCAGCAGCAACGTTTAACATCCAGAGGATACAGAAATTAAGAGTACTGAAATTAAATTCAAAAGACTGGGGAAGCTGTGTACCCTGACTTGGAAAAGGGACTGAGGGCTGTGGGCAATTTTCTATTCCAGGAGACTAGTGCCAGGCTGGCCACGGGACTATCTAGCAGGAACAGGAAGGAGGTAATACCTCCAGGTTACAGCAGTAGTGTGAAATACCTACTTGTTGTTTTCCTCCTCAGGATGTAGTGTCCATACCTCAGAATGCAGTGATATATTAATAAAGAGGGAAATAGTTCAGAAAATACACAGAAATTATTTAATGTCTGGATAATCTGCCTTGCAATGAGAAAGTAAAAAGTCACTATCTCTCTCATACTGAAAAAATAAGTTTCATGTAAGACTGATGAGTGAGATTCTCTGATCAATGTGCTGCAGGTAGTCTAGCTGCGCATTTCAGAATACTTTGCTACAATTCTTTGGAATGTGACAAAAAGCGTTGTGGGATAAAAGTGTGTTATTGCCAGCACGGATGATGGGCGATTACTGTACCTGATGGTCAGGTACAGCGAATGCCTGTGCTGTGGTACCTGGACCTAGATCCCTTTCTCCTATACTGTAGCTGTGCACTGGCATTTCTCAAGGCTCCAAACCAGTATAAGGGCAGGGGAAGGACTGCTCTCCAAATGATCTAATAGCACATCTAACGCTACTGCCTTGTTTCTCTTGTCTGCAGGACAATAAGGTCAATGGCGTGACTTGCTGTACTCGGATGCTGGGCTGCACATACTTGCATCCTTGGATCCTGCCCAAACCACATGTCAATTCCATTCCATTGACTGTACAAGATGAGCTGCTACTTCTAGGGAACAAAGCTCTCTGGGAACACCTTTCTTATACAGAGGCTGTCTCAGCCGTGCGCCACCTACATGACCCGCTAGCTGCTGCAAAGAAACTCTGCACTTTAGCCCAAAGCTATGGTTGCCAAGACAATGTAGGTGCAATGGTGGTGTGTCTGAACATCAGTGAGGACAGCTGCACATGTGAGATGCATGGCCTCACTCTGCCAGGTCCTGGGGGATTTAGTTCCACCACCACCAAGCCAGCAACACCTTCATCTAGCAGTGGAATTGCTTCAGAGTTCAGCAGTGAACTGTCTGCTTCTGAGGTTAGCAGTGAGGTGGGCTCTACTGCTTCAGATGAACACAATGCTGTTGGTCTTGATGGCAGTTTGCTACCACGACAAGAGCGACGTTGCAGCCTACATCCTGTGCCCTCCTCAAGCATCTTTCAGCGCCAACCTTCCAGTGCCACCTTCTCTAGCAACCAGTCTGACAATGGTCTGGATAGCGATGATGAGCAGCCTGTGGAAGGTGTGATGACAAATGGCAGTAAAGTGGAGGTAGAGGTGGACATCCACTGCTGCAAAGGAAAGGGCCTGGAGTTTGAACCACCTGCTGTAGAGTACAGCTCCTCTGCTCCAGGGCCAGAGGATGACTCTGGCCTTGTCCTCATCATTCGGAGACAGAACAGTGTAAACAGCAACACTGTGCAGAGAGGGGTCAAGGAAAACTGTGAACTGCAAAAATCTCTTTCCACATGCTGTCTCTATGGAAAGAAGCTTTCCAATGGCTCCATAGTGCCCTTGGAGGAGAGCCTCAACCTCATCGAAGTAGCCACAGAGGCACCCAAGAAGAAGACTGGCTATTTTGCTGCTCCATCCCAAATGGAGCCAGAGGATCAATTTGTCGTGCCACCTGATCTGGAGGAGGAAGTGAAGGAACAAATGAAGCAGCACCAGGAGAATGGAGCAGATCAGGAAAAGAAACAGGAACATGCAGCAGCTCTGCCAGAGGAGTTTGACACAGCTTTGTAACCCTACAAGTACTGCTCCCACATTGTCTGTCCCAGGAAACTCTGTCCCATAAGGGCTGTCTTGCCCTCCAAGGGGAGCTGGGATCTGCAAGGAGTACAGGCATCTGCTGCTTCCTTAATGGAGTCAAGGAAGAATTGAGAGTGCTAAGGTCTGGGCTGTCCACTTTTCACTGTAGAGTCTCAGTTGTTCTATGAGCACTCAGACCAGCAGCTGAGCTCTGTGTTAGGGACTGTCTGGAAATTGTGCAACCACTAGGAAGAAGGCAGGTGTTCCAACACCTGCCTGTAACTCCTTGAACCCTGAGGTTCTGCCAGCTCTGCAGGAAAGGGGCTGGCATATGGGGGGGGGCGGTAAGGAGGCTGCTGAGGGGGCAATGTTCAGTGTTTGGAGTCCTGTGAATATTTCTAATGCAGCCTGCCCTCCCAGCATCTGACTTTGTTATTCCTTGAAAGAATACAGCCAGTTGCAATGAAGCTGACCCAAGAATGGTTTCCTACATTAATTGCAAGCACTTTTATTGATTGCACTTAAGCTGTTCTGCTCCCCTTCAGCCCAGCACTTTATTATTTAGGGTTAGGGGAGAGAGCACTCCACAGCAGGTGTGGTGTGGGCTTTTTCCAATGGATGTTGTTAGGGCAGTGGAGGACTCTGGGTACCAGTGTTCTGATGAGCACTGGTGCAGGGTAGAGTGAGGGTTATGATGAGATCAGCCTATGCAGAATGAGAAAATACACAGCTGAGTGATAAGCAGGTGCCTACTGATGCATTTTACATGGAGCATGGAAAGATCAGCTCTGGACTGGTTGATTAAGGTAATGTGTAGAGCTGGTGCTTCTAGCTGCAGAGCACAGACGCAGCTCAGCAGCAGCTTGGCCCCCTCCATCATGGATGCTTCACAGTAGAGGCTTCCTGTATCCAGAAAACATGGGATGAAACCCGGAGCTCATGCTTGTTTCAGTGAGGTACTCGGTCTAAGAAAAAAATCAAGTTGTAAGCAGTGATATGCCACTCTAAGGCTAGTGAGCAGTGGGGCCGCCCTTCATATGCTGGGGACGCTTTCAGTGCTCTGTTCCACCAACATAAACCTCTGCACTGTCAGCTACAGCATCTTTGCTTGCCTCTGAAAACAGGAGTCATATTCCAAATCCACAGCAACCTGCATTTCATGGTACGTGCCCAATTTGGCCACAAACAAGGTGAAAGCATATTTGTTTCTGCTTAGCTTTCAGTGCAAAAGGAAAAATAGAACTTTTCATCTTAATAACATCTTTATCAGCACTGGAAAAGATGTTTGAAACAGTCCCACTAATAGTGAATTGGCCAGTCTGCACTCAGCAGATGCATTGTGTTTCCATTAGGATTTTTGGTGCAGCG
The DNA here is from genome assembly GCF_000690835.1 of Fulmarus glacialis. Taxonomy (NCBI): domain Eukaryota; kingdom Metazoa; phylum Chordata; class Aves; order Procellariiformes; family Procellariidae; genus Fulmarus; species Fulmarus glacialis. The sequence continues at coordinate 4,722 of NW_009242952.1, read as the reverse complement.
TGTAAGTTGGCTGCCTACATCATCATCTTGTGTAAGGGTTGTGAAAAGACCACTGTCCTTGTAGCGTGCAGATCAGTCTTCCTCAGCTGGCAGAGAGCTGGACAGCAGCTGCCCCGGTCATGTCAGTGGTGCAATAACCCTGACTGTAATGTGGGCTAGTGCCTTTTCTTCTTTATCAACTATATTTATGAAGAAAACTTGAAAGTTTCTTCTCAAGAGCTCTGAAGGGCTTGAGTTGTATATTTTTGGATCAAATTCAGGCCTTGCTCAGAAGGAAATACTCTGCAGACTACTTGTGGGATTCTGTCAATATAGATCTTTTGACAAAACCTAACAGAGTTTTACTGAGATTTCAAAGCACCTTGAATTTCTTCTCACTAGGAAAAAAAATTATTTTTACCATGCATGAGAGAGCAACATTTTAGGATATACCTTGTGCTAGTTACAATGTAATTATGAAACAACCCACCTTTTTCCAAAGTTTAAACTCTCACAAATTTTGGCTGTTTAAATGCCTTTTTCATTTGGACATGGAGAGAAAAGCTAATCCTTAGAATCACAGAAACAGCAGCATTTGAATCCCTTAGACAGAGAAGTAACAGCAGAAAAGATTCAAAAACTAAACCCCAAACCTCTTTCATGTTGTCTTCATATAAGTACGCAGAAAAGGCTCATCCCAGTGTATTTGACTGTAACTTTTAATTCTGTCACTGGTGATAATTTTACCAAATATCTGTGCCCAGCCCAACACTTTCTGATACCTGACAGGGCTGCAAAGCAGCCTCTGTTCAGTATGGGACTGATGCAGAAATACACTCTTCTTTCTGAATCAGACTAGGAGAGTGGCAGATGTTAATGCAAATCGAGTCTCTGTTGCACTGATGTGGAAAATCCAGTGTGTCCTTCCCAGTCTGAACCAGTAGCATTGCATGGAGAGTTGGCATTGCCACAGGGAGTTAGTCATGAATGGCTCTACCTAGCTCGGTGGGGAAGGACTAAGTAGAATAAAGCTCTGCAATGGAGCATGCAGTCTTCTGAGCTGCTCCTCTTCACAGTAGTGGCAGAATAGAATGCAAGGAATTCCTACTTAGCCTTTTTCTCCAGTGCCATTTCTGGTTTTGAAGCAGAAAGGGAGTTTAATACAGCCAGCTGCTATTTTCTATGGGTGTGAACTGTCATGGCAGAACATGGCTTGTTCTTTCACGCTAGGTAGAGTCCATGGCTTTCCCTGCTTAAGCTGATATTATAAACTGTCTTACTCTGGGCAGCACAGCGTGAGTGCTTCCCTCCACCACCAGCTTTTCTTTTCCTCCCTCCCTAGAGACAGCAAGCTTCTCCGTTGTCTTCCTCACCTTACTTATTAACACCACCTTAGATTTCAACTCCCTAGGAGCACTGCTGTAGGTGGAACAGGTATGAATGGGCAAGTCTCATGAAGGACTCGTAGCAGGGGATAGAAAGTGTTTTCCCAGTCCTCTTCCTGTTCTCTAATCTCTTCCCTGATTTTTCATGTGGTTCTTGCACAGATACATCATCTGCACAGAGCCACTTCACTAAGAATGTCCGATTTGTTAACAGACTTGCTATTAGAGAGAGGTCCTCAGCTTGGGGTCATCAGGCTCTCTTGTCCCTGCTGAGCAATGCCAGACCTGCCATGCTCCGTGCAGCCACAGTCAGGTTAGGCTGGTGAGTTGGTTTGTCTATCTCTTCAGTAATTCTGGCTCTGCTGATGAGCATGCTTGCTGAGAACAGCTACTCTAAAGGCACTGACCTGTCTGCCCTGTCCTGTCCAGAAAGGCTTCTGCAAAAGGAACCCATAAAGGTTATATTCAGTGGCGAGTAGTTGGGGCCCAAGTATTAAGGATAAGGGATAGCCTCTAAGTTGCTCCCAGCACCAGGAACAGGCCTGGTGGAAGCAGCGCCACAGATTGCTGGGACCTGATCAGAATCCTCAACTAGATGGGAGGGTAAAATCCTGTTCCAAGAAGGAGCAAGTATTTCCCTTTCTCGGGAAAGAGAAAGGCTCTGTGAGGCCTGAAATCCTTCTAGTACACAGGATGTTCAGCCACACCTAAGGCCCTTGGACTTGAGGAGTTTTCTGCATTCCTTCTGGATGGCAATGGCTTTCGTGTCACTTGCCAAAGGCCTTCTTCAGGCAGTAGGTTCACCTCTTTGGTTTTGTGCAGTCGTCATCTGCTGTTCCATTGCTGTCTGAAGACTCAAGTATATTTTTTCCTCTTTTTTCACATTTTAAAATGTTACCTTCTTTTTAACTTGACTCATATGACCCAGCGCATGTTGAAGAAAGACTGCAGTGCACCAACTGTTTATTAAATAACCTTTTTTCATGTTTTTTGTTTTAAAAAGGAGAATATTTTCTGTATCCCACTCTAGCATGCACCTATAATAATCTCCGTTTTTATTGTGTGTGGCAGTAGGTTGTCCAATGAATGCACCTTCAGCACTGTGGCCTATGTTTATATTGCTTTGGAGAGGCAAATAACGTAAGATTGCTGGAAAACGCTATTCCATTGATTCTTTATTCAGATCTATAGAGCAGTCCAGGAAGGAAGAATATTTTTGCATCAATTTTTCAGCTGACTTAGCAATAAAGATTTTTACTTTCATCTAACTATATATTCTGATTCCATTACTGCGCTAGAGGGAATTTGTGCAATATCCCAGTCAAACATAGCTGTGGCTAGCAGTAGCTGTGCTGTAGGGTCTCCTTCGTTGAGTTCTGTGTGCTGCTTCACTCATCACCCTTCCACACAAAAGCGACTTGTAGAACACTGTGCGGATGGAATTCGTAATACCAATTATTAGACAGCTTTCTGTATCCTGCCAGAGGAATCCTGCCCTGGGAACTTGGCTCTAAATAGTACTGTACAGCTCTCTAGAAGTAGCTGCAGCAAGCAGGAAATACAGAATCATTAAAAGAAATAGGACCACGGTGGACTGTCCACATAAATCCCTGCACTGAAACACTCAATGCATCTAGCTACTAAAAGGGAGGAGAAATCAAATGCCAGAATACCTGGTGTGTTCCTATTTAGCATTTGGTTTACTTTTGTATCTCTAGTTCCAACAATGTTCCACGGTTTTGGTAATTGTGAGGATTTAGTCACTGGTGCCAGTGAAACTGGAGATATATCCAAGATAAAGCATGTTTCTGGTATGTTTAGTTTTGTGTTTGGGTTTTTGGTTTTTTTTAATGTGGGCAGAACTGGTCTGTGAGACCAGTGATGGTTCCATCTTCATATGGACAATGCACATAGTGGACACTGCTCTGAAGTGAGATTTCATTCTGAGGCATGATTTTGCGATTCTAGTGCTACTTTTCTTTTCCCTGTTACTTTTTTTTTAAATTTTTATAGGAAATTTAAATTTCACCTTTTTTTCAATAAATAATACAAGAGCAGCATCTCATTTCCCCAACTTGTACATTAAAAATGTATTTTGAAAACAATATACTTCTATCTTAAACCACCTGTTTGAGCTCTTAAAGCTTTTGTCTGATTATCCCAACTCAGGGCATCTTTTCAAGCAAAACTCTTGTTTTATATACAAGTTATATAAAAGACCATTTCATACAAAAATGTGCCCTCTCCAGGAGAGTTTGAAAAGGCATTGTGTCACAAATTAGGCTGAGTGTATTCATCATTTTGCAAGTTTCTTTCAGGATTCTTGGATGGCTCTATAAGTGCCACGTTCAAACTGTCCTGTTAGTTCCAAGAGACCTACAAGCAAGCAGTAATTAGCTGCCACAGCCACGGGCCTCACTCGCTCATTTTTAAGAGCTCTGTTCTCAGTGAACAGTCACGTGCCCTTTGTAAAATCAGTTTCAGCTACAGAAAGCTGTTTATCAGCGGAAGTATGTAGCAGTGGTACTTGAAGCAAGACCTCACTGGAGGAGAACAAGACACCTGACAGAGGGGATGGAGAGGCTACCTTGGAAGTGGGCAGCTTGCTAGTCAACTACAGGACAGTCATTCTCTACTAAGAGACAGCCACCAGATGAAGACAATCCATCATACTAGCTTTGTGTCCACTAATAATTTGATAATGCAAATTCAGGTTAGGAACAGCTTGACTCTGCCATATTTAGAGCTATACTCTCTCAGTGTGTGCTCTGCTGCAGCATTAAGGATGCACTGCCCCGAAGCAAGGAAAAGCGTACTGCTTTGTCTCACTAAGGAGGCTGGCAAAAATCGTGACCATAACTGGAACAGAGGAATCATTCTAAAGCTCGTATAATTGTACTGGCTTCTGTTTCAGTTTGTGAACTGTTCTGTACCCCCTGACAGCTAGGCCTGCCTAAGCAGGTACGCCAGGACAGCTATGCAGCCCGAGAGGCCAGAAGCAATCTCTGCCCCATGCAGGCTGCACCTAAAGCCCTGATAGCCTTTGCTTTGATAAAGCTGCTCTCTCTCTTTGCACACTGATGAATTATAAACCCCCAGCAGAAAATGGAAGAAACAGTATAGAGCAGGCACTATGCCAGTTGCAATCACTATGTCCAGGATACATTCCAGAAGCAGCCATGCTGGGAAATGCCATGGTAACCGTACAACACCAACCAAAATAAGAACGCAAGGGAAGACAAGGAGACACCCTCCCACGGCCATTGCTGCCCTTGCAATCGGCAGCTTTAGTAGGTAGAAATGCTGGTCAAGCTGCTGGGCTTTTTCCCCGTCTGCTCCACTAAAGCCACTGTAAGCC
>NW_009242951.1:0-8573 GCF_000690835.1 Fulmarus glacialis | reverse complement strand
TTCCTACCCTCGAGCAGATCAACGCTGCCACCCAGCTTGGTGTCGTCTGCAGTGATCCCACAACAATGCCTAAACCAGTGTTGTCTTTCTTTCATGTGGAACAGTTATTTTGCTTGAATGGAGCACTGGTTATCTTATTATTTAAGGTATGCCCATATACCATCATTGGTTAGCTGTGAAGCCAAATGGTAGAAGAGGAGTTATGAGATTATATTGCCCAAAGATGATGAGAGACATTATCTGGGATGTAGATGGACGATGACGATGTGGAGCTAGGAATATGCAGAATACAGGGCTGAATTCACTAAAAAGACACCTCCGAATGCAAAAATAGAAACAGCATAGGGAGAAAGTCCCTCCATTGTGTCCAGTTGAGTTTAGATTATGTCACTGGCAAGACATGGAGAACAATGAGAAGTAAGACGCATTTTTCTTTGCTTGTTTTTTATCTTCTTGTTAATGACCTCAGCTTCATACAAAATATTGCAAGGCACTACCGGTAATAACAGAAAGCCCTATGCTATACTCTCTGTCCTTTGAGTACCATTCACTTAGGCCAAAAATGTTAATTAATTTATTATTATTGATTCAGTAGTAATCTGTGAAAGATATCACTGTAAAACTCAAAAATTCTTTTTTAATTTTGTTAATGTTCCTATTGCTGTCTCTAGTCCACTGCACCTGTTCTAAGGATTAAAATCTCCCTTCAAAACACAGGCATCATGTTACAAGTAGTAGATTTTAAAACTTGTATCTGAGTTTATTTAAAAAAAAAAATCTTGAGGATTTTCTTCCCCCCCCGCCCCTTGAGGATCAAGAGGTGAAAGGCTAACCCTCTGAATTCCCTATTCTGGGCCTTCCAGAAGGTGAAATAAGTGAGGCTTTTGCTATCATTTCAGGCATTGTAGTCTCTACTTTCTTTCGCTTTGCTTGATGTGTACACTTACTTGCTGCAACTGCACAGTAGCTGCAGGAGGTTGTGGTATTGTGCCAATATGTTTGTGTTCTTCCCCAACAATTGTCTGCTACATTTTCAAAGTATATTGATCGCTCAATATCCGTGGATATAGTTGCACCTCCTGTGGCCATGCCTACACTAGCCTGGGTACTGACAGCACTGGGGTAGCAGTGAAGAGAATTCTGACAGCCAGATTACTTTCAAGCGTCTCCAACATTATTGTGTAGGCACCTAGCAAGCTCAGGTTGCTGCTGTTTAATTGCTTTTTGCAGTTCAAGTAGCTAAATGAAGTCTAGATTGATGCTATCCATACATGCATCCATCTCTACTCTGATGTCACATACTGCCCTATCTTACTATTCATGATAGCAGTATACACTAGACATTTTTAACTTGATGAAAATTTTGACTTTTAGAAATATGGGGGCATTGCTTGCTGGAGAAAAGCTATATTTTGTCTCATTAGACCCTCATGAGATGGAGAAGTACTTTTGAGGACTTTAAATGTAAACATTACAGAGGAAGAGGTAGGGCACAGAAGTAGGGCACAGAAGTGTGACTGGTTTACCGGGGATCAGCTGGGAAGTTTTTAGCAGAACAGCATCTCCAGAATCAAAGAAGAAAGCCCTAATCATTAGTTTATCCACATTCTTTTTGTTTGTTTGCTTGTTTCAGTAAATAATTTCTTCTAACTATAATATCAGAACCCTGTAGATCTGTGTGTGGTTTTTTTTCCTCTTGCTACTTTCACTTGTGACATAACATCTACAGATTCCACTCTGGATAAGGAAAAAAGTTTGTGAGAAAGAGCTTTGGGATTCATTCTCATATTTTTAGAGCTAAGCAGCTCTAAGCAGCAAAATCATTTAATAAAGATTTGCCAGATAAACTTGATTGCTTCTTTGATAGAATTATAAAATCAGTGGATGAAAGAAAAGCATAATATAATATGCATTTCCAATTAATTAAGGAAAACATTTGATACTGCATTCTATAAAAGCTCTTCTATTAAAATTAATTTAAATTGGGTTGAATATGAATGTTTTCATGTGGAATAGCCACTGGTGGAAGATAGTAAACAAAAGGAAATGATGAGCTGCAAAATAGTGACTTACGAGGAAATGACTGCTGGCTTATTACCAGAAAAGGAAGTCAGGTTATATTCTGTTCCTCCACTAACGACTTAGAAGGGAAAATGAACAGCACATTAATTAATTTGCAGAGGGTAGTAACTTGCGAGGAACTATAAAAGCTAAAGTATTATGAGGTGTACTTCTGCACTTTAATGCTGAAGATGAATTTGAATCCTAAACAAAAGCTGAAAAATATCAACAAACAGATTTTATGTAAAATTTTCCAAAATCCAATTTTTGTGAGGTAAGCTGCAGTTCAGCAAAATTCTTATGCATATTCTAAGTTCTCACTGACTTCACTAAGTGTTAATCATAAGCTCACATGTTGTGTGGAATAATGAAGCAGCTAAGCACAGGTTTAAAATTAAGTTCTTTGGTGATGTAAATTCTATAAAGCACAGATTAAACCTAAAAATAAAAGTGTAAGAATGTTAGAAAGATGTAAATGTGATCCTGCATTAATAAGCTTTCTTTTGTATGGCCTAGGTTACTACCTGGAAATAGGATTAAGGAGAATGAGGAAAGAAAGCATAATTTTATTTGACATGATATGAATCACAAGTAAACCTTTGTGTCCTCAGACATTCTCCTGATGCATCTCCCCTCCTCTCCCCTTTTCTTAAAATATAACACACTAAGGGAAATTAAATAACTGCTTGAAAAAGTGAATTTGTTAGTGCAAGGGATGTCGTTTAAGAAGAAATCATACTCTATTGAAATCAATGGTAAAACTCCCACAAAATCTAATGAAGATTAAAATTTTACCAGGACATGGGGATGGCATGCTCCTATGCAGGCCTCCACCTCACACTGTAATCTTTGCAACCTCAGAAGCAAGATAGTATAGGAGTTCCATTTTAGTCTGTCATGAAAAAGAAATTGCATGACCTAAAAGAACTTCCTCTTATGGGTTGGAGATGGGGTGGGGAGTCAAGAAGGGGTAAAAATCATTTGAGAGAATATGAGCACTTCTAAGGTATTTCTCCACCTTCAAAGTATCTGAATTAACAAAACAAAACAAAAAAGAAAACCAGCAAAAAAAAAGTTGAGAAGCCTGCCAAGACTATGCTTGTGGTCATGTAGCTTTTTTCTCCAGCTTCCACCCAGAAGGGTCTCAGCAAGGACCGAATGATATCACCGTACAATCAGAATAAAGACAACCCGGGAGTGCATTTGAAGTGCAAACAATTCACAAAAGAACAGCTGTGTGTGGCAATGCTTGCTCGCTGTGGATCAGCACATGAAGCTGATGTTCATGTTGTGCTCCCGTATGTGGAACAGGATGAACACTTCCCTATCTGACACTGCTTACATGCAGCCACAAATCACTTCTTGATTAAATTCAGTTTTGCAGGATGGATGCCTCTAGATTAATTTTTTATTTGCAGCAAAGCTGGATACAAGGGAGAATACAAACCTGTGAATTAATTATTTTGTGGCTGGAAAGGGAGGAAGGCTTCCAACAAATTAAATTTTCAAAATACTTCCAGCTAGTCACCCAAGTAGTCTGGGGTGCACTTAGAGTCCAATTGAAAAATGGATGTAGGTATTGTCGCTGAGTATATAAATCAGTAGGAATGTGAATGGTAGCCAAAAGAGCTGAGCAACTACAGAACTATACTTTGTGTGAGCAACATGCCCAGCCAGCTTCAATTTCACACATGCGATGTCCTTGGGATGGGTATTTAGCATCTGACAATTGACTGTTTCCTCAACCATGGCCAGACCTAATTTATTATTAAAGGCAAAAGAAAGGACAGGGATTTTATTGAGAACAGAACAATCCTTTAACCAATGTTATACTATTTTTGCAAAGAGAAGATTGCATGGTCAGAATCAGACTTGAAAAATGGTGTGAATGCAATGCTGGGATATTTACCTTGGATCCCCATCAGAAGAAGATTTGTGCTTATGGTCTAACTGAATCTTAGGAGAAGAGTAATGTAACCAAACAGAGGTTTAGAAAGGACAGAGGAAAGACATATATCCTTCAGCAATTTTTTTGGTTTTAGAGATTTTAGGGAAAAGGTAAGGCACTCCACACCAGCCAGAGCTGTGCAATTTCCAGTACCAAAGTGGGATAGAGAGAGAAGTGCAGAAGCAGAGGATAATGGAAGTGAGGAGGATCAGCTAAAGCCTTCATAATATCTAATTCATTCGTACTCTTCCCTGATAAATTCACAATGTCCACAGTGAGAGAAGTCCTTCTATAGCATCAGCCAGCAAAATTCAGTGTGCAAGGACAGCATTTGTTCATTCATCAGATTACTCAGATTGTAAAGTAGAATATGAGAATGCTGCCAGCACCTGGCAGAGAGCTCAGATGGACACAGCTCAGCCTCTGGCAATTTATTTCTACACTAGTTTAGACATCAATACCTTGAATATTCATTTAAATTCTTAAAATGTGGAAGAATTTACTTATCTGCAGGTGAGGGCAGGAGAAATTTTCTTAAGAAACTGATTTTTGAGATGCTTTGGCTGCTGAGTGACAACCTTCCAGGACCAGGAAGGGATTCAGCAAGGAAAGGCTCAGTTAAGATTTGGGAGTTTACACATATGAAGTTTATTCTGTTTCTGAGTGTTGATTTAAGGATAGTTAAAGGAAGAAAGTATACATTTATAGACAATCTAGTCTGGCTATTTGCTCACATGAATAGAAGTAACTTTAAAAAAAAAATGTTTGTTATGATGTCCAAGAGTATGTATCATTAAGGTTTCATTAGTGTAATGGAAAGAGGATTCAGTGTATTATACATGCTTGAATATTCTGGCTTGTCTTTTTTTCAGAATCACATGGATGAGTTGTAGAAACTGATATGTGAATCTGTGAACAAAGTGCTATGCTTTTGGTTCGGTAGTGCATACCCAGCTTTCTCTGCACATTCACTGCAGAATCTCAATAGTGTATTAGTAGGTTCATACAAAGAGACAAGGTATCAAGAACAATACCTGTGAGTGATTCATGAGGACTGGTGCTTAGGTCTATGTGCTCTCAGAAGCTGGCAAAGCTACATTTCATTGGCAAAAGGAACAAGTAGGACACAAGTAGGATGAACGAATAATTGTACACCTTACTAAGTTTTTAAAGGAGTTTAGTTAATCATTAAGAAACAGATTTAGAGCAGATCTAGGGCATCTTCCCAGCAGGAGGTGACTGAAAGTAGAATACTGGAGCAGAGGATATTGCAGGCAGATACTAACTAGTGCTCACGGAAAACAAAAAATTATGAATCCTCAGCAACCAAAAGTACTGATAGCTACCAAAAAATATTTTTGGCACTGATGCATAAGCATTCCCCATGGTGTAAAATTCTCCCAGAAAGGAGCAGTTTTATATTTTATCTGATGGTCTGGAATGAACTGTTATGGAATTGGTAGCTATAGCAAAGAATGGAAAGGTTGGGGGAATAAACAAATGAGGGTTTTAATGGTGCTTTCTGGTGGCAAGTATCCAGAACAAGTGGTTTCTTTTGTAGGATGTTCAGTTCCCTGATAGACTAAAGGAATTTTGGGAGAGGTGTTTGCAAAGGAAGTTACAGCAGGGGGGTCAAGGTTCCTGATAACAGGTACAGCAACTGTAAAATGCTAGTAGTGGTCAGATATGCACTGTAGCAAAAAAATGGCTGGTGACCCAGTAACAGCTGGAAATGGTTATGAAAACAGAACAACTTGCTCCATCGTTCCTGGATAGTTTCTTTTGAAACTATGTTCCAGCCACAGTGACCCACTGCCTTCACATCTTGCCCACCCTACAGCGGTTCTCCACCTGTAGTAACAGAGTGCAGCAGTTCCATACTCCATGCTGAGCACCATGTGGGTCTTTGCAGGATTAACACCTCAGAAATCTAGGAAGCAATAATGAATAAGAAGTGTCATGGTCACACTTGCATCAAGCTAACATTGAGTAGGCAATGTGATATTGGAGCGAAAATAGCTAATACAATTTGGTGCTAAATTCTCACAGGTGTCTTGCCACAGAGAATACTATTTTCTGTACAGCTGCAGTATGATTATATTCAGAATGCTGCATTAAATGTAGGGCACCTCATTGCCAGAAAAATATTGAAGAGATTTCAGAGAAGAAGATTAAAAACAATTAGGGAGGTGGAGGGATCATTTACGAGGAAAGATTAGAAGAGTTAAATATGCATAGATTGGATGGCTGACAAAAGTCCACTAATATGTGAAGGGTAAGAAAACACCAGAAGATGGAGATTATTTAGGATGTTAAATGGAATAATAACATATGATATGTCCCAATCTAAGTTGCATTATTCCTAGATACACCATATTTTACTAGACTAAATAATTCCGCTGAGAGTGATGCCTATTAGGCTGTCACAGGACTGGCTTGTGCAGCAAGGTTAGCTTATAAATTGCAGTACTTTTCAAAGATGTGACAATACATTTTCTTACAGAACAGAACTTCAACAACAAATGCAAACCACAAGGCTTGTCAGGCTCTGCAGCAGCAGCTTTTGCCTGCCACTTCGTTCTCTTTCACCTTCTTTTGGACGTTTTTTTTGTTTTGCTGTCTGCTCTTGACAAACTGTTGGCCCCCTTGGTTCTCTGCCTCTCCAGCTGGCAAACCTGGAGCAATTATGCTCTGTCTTCCTGGACCAATTGCTATCCCCACCACCAGTGGCTATTTCTCACAAGCATGAATAAGTATTTGAGTAGCAAAGAGAAACCACAGAGACCAGGTGGCTACAAACAACCAGATGCAGAAGGGATAACAGGAGACAGGACAACTGTGTGTGCATCACATTTTTGCATCCATTATGCAATGTATAACAGCCTTTTAATTTGCAGCAGACCATTCTGTGATGTGGGCTTTCAATTCTGTTTGCAAATTAACAAATTACAAATGGGGTAAAAGCCCCATTTCTAAAACTAAGTAAAACAAAGTACTTGCAAATGAGCAAGATTATATCCTGTTTACTTTTTTGTTTCATTATTTCATGCCTCTGGTCCTCTCTTTTGTTTTTTCTTATTCTCCCAGCAAGTCCTACACCACACTATTCCATCAGAAGCTGAAAAGTATTTGAGTTTCACATGCTATTTTGTCATGGTTACTCACACCTGCAGATTTGTCTAGTGAGCTCTGTTTAATGATACTCACTAGTATTGCTTTAAAATCATGAAATTTCAGAACAAAAATATTATTTTTCAGCTAAGATTTCTATAGTTAATCTCCCTATTGCTTTGTGTGCATGACTATGTGTATGCACACAGACAGACGAACACATATGATTTGCTCTATTAAATGACATTTGGCTCTTATTGCAGTGCATACTTCAAGAGCAGTGTAGCAGTGAGCAAATAGATCAATATGAGGCTCTCTAACTCTTTAACAAATATAGTATAGGAGGTGTGCTTGAATGCTTTATATCTTAATCAAGTTTTCTTTCAGGGTCAGCAGACAGAAACTCTGTTTCTCTAAATGCCTTGTCATATCTTTATGGATACACTGCCTATAAGCAATTTTTATGAGTTTTATCTTCTTGTGTTGTTTGTAACTTGGAAAAAAATAGATAACAGAAATAAAACCAGACCTTTCAGAGACAAAACTATAAAATTAATGGACCTGTATAATCCATTCAAAATAGCAAGACAATATGGCCCAACTTTTATACCTGTTATCTGAACCTCTCTTAAACTAGTCATTCATCTGCAGCTGTAACACCTTGAACTGTGTGTTATTAGAGAGTTTATGTACTTAAACTTATATGAACTCAGAGGTGCTGGAGGAACTGCATCTATAGTATATGAACAGATTTTTTTTATTAGACAGATAGTTGATAATGTTGCCTATGGTTGCCCAGTAAGTAAACTGTATTTCAAAAGCATCATTATATATCAGAGAACAGCTTTTCATGAATAGGTAAGTCATACGATGACACCCTTATTAAACTTTCAACAACTAAGTGTTAGAGGAAAGCCTCTTAAGACTATACAACCTTGTTAGTACCTCTTTTTCTAATAGAGTGCAATGGGAAGCATACTGGGAAGTACAGGTTACTGAGTGCCATGGGTTTAGGCATTTGCAAGGGCATAGGGCAGCAAAACACCTCCAAGCTGCAGGAGGTGGCTGGAAGCGTGTCCAGCTGGTGGAAAGATACCTGTCTTGGGAAGCTTCAGTGATAGCCGGCTGGAAAGCAACAGAAAAATAGTAAGAGGGCCTGAAATTCAAGGGTCTCTCTGAACATGTGGCAATTAGACACACTCTTAAAAAAAGACTGGATTGCTGCAATCAGATGTGACAAGTGTGTAATCTCCACTGATTCTTATTATCCTTTACAGAACCATCTTTTACTACCATCATTTATATGTTGACAAAAGCGATTAACTGCATGAAAACAGCATGAATACTTAAAGTAGAGTGTAAGAAATGGTGATTTTTGAAACCATGCTAGAGGCACAGTGCCCAGAAGTATGTTCTTTTCTCTGTTATCTTTATCAACGATCTGGATGAGGGG
>NW_009242950.1:0-9488 GCF_000690835.1 Fulmarus glacialis | reverse complement strand
GGGGGAAACGTGTTGTTTTAATTTTTCTCTCCGATTCTCACTATAAAATTCTGGTTTACTCAGCAGTAAATTGAATTAATTTTCCCCCAAGTCAAGTCTGCTTTGCCCACGATGGTATTTGGTAAGTGACATCCCTGTCTTTATCTTGACCCGCGAGCCTCTTCATCTTATTTTCTCCCCCTGTCCTGTAGGAGAGGGAGCAGCTGGGTGGGCATCTGACAGCTGGCCAAGGTTAACCGACCAAACCAATAATGGATACAACAACTACAAAACACCATTTCATATTTTAATTTAAATGTTACATTGAAAATGCATCCTACTTTCTACTTCAGGATTGAAAAGATCAATCAAAATTAAAAAGATTAGAAGTATGTAGCTTTGCTCAGTAGATGCCAAAAACACTTTAGCAAAATGACAGAAAGGCATGCTCCATTTAGCCACAACTTTGCCAATAATGGAAATGCAGAGATATAGTCTATTGTGGTACCCCTTCTACCCTTCCAACTGCCATAGCAGTGAATCTTAGAAACCAAACTATTTGACGAAATTTAAAAGAAGGGAAGAAATTTAAAGATTTCTGGAATTATTTCTTTTTCATTTTCTCTTCCAGAAAGTATCTTGAAGATTTAAACTAAACTACTTCTTTTCCCACTGAAGGCTACACTACCATCATCACTGATAATATTTCCCTTGACTTAGGAATTCAACTGGGACCTAAACAATCTGCCACTACGTATTACGCCCTCATAGCCTGCTACTCACCCACCACCATCCTGTCGCTCTGCTGCGGAGAGAATTCCCTTGGGCAAAGCTGTGAAGATCTAAGGTGCTAGTCAGAATAAACAGCACTTACCTCAAAATCTATTCCAGCTCTAAAGCTACCACAATGGTGATAAACACCAAGCGAATGTCATACTGAAAAGAAACCCAGTTAGCTACAAGCAAGCAACTCAAATCTCTCACTCTGAATATAATTCACGTTGTTTGGCCCTCAACTCATGTTCCTTCTCCTCTAATATACAAGTCAACCACTTAAAGCAATCCCACTGGCAACAGTCCCCCAGCTCTCACCCGGGAAACAGCGATTTCCACTCTTGGTTACATATTACACTAGTACAACTAAAACAGAGTCTCAGAGAAAACATTTTCTACTAAAAAAAGACAGTCAGATCAAAATCTAAACATTCCTGGGAAGGCAGAAAATTCACTTAGCCATTTTCATTTAATTTTCATTTTTATGCTACTATAAAAACATGAAAACAACAGTATTTGTATATAGTAGCTTAATAATAAGTATCTAGAAATTTCATGCAGAAATAGTCAATTTATGGAATCCCATTTGTACTACCAAAATGAAGTGCTGTAACAGAACTGAGGTAGAACTTTGCTCAGCATCCAGGATCTTTCCTGCTACCACATCAGACCAGAAACAGGCTGCAGAGATATTGCAGATTTGTGGTTTCTTTAAGTCTTGTAGCCACGGTGTGGTAATGATGCAAGTTCACAAATTAGTACTAATGCTGATGGAGTACAAAGGAAGAGCAAGTCTGACCCTAGAAGTCTACTTCAGAAAGCCTTTAACTGGCGCCCATCAGGAGAACTTGGAAGTGAATTCCACTCCTTTGCAGAGGACTTCAAAGTTGGGGCAAGGTACTAGGAAAAGCTTGCCTTTCTCCCCCTCCCACATTTCAACCCATCCGTAGAAGACCAGAATAATTTAATCAGAAGAAATGGAAAACCATCACCCTAAAAACATATGCCCAAAATATCATTTGATTTAAATACCCACATATATTTTCATGAAATATGTGTATCCATCGCAAATAAATTCCACTTTGTCTTCCTTTGCCAGGTACTTTGCAGTATAAGGTGGACTGTTGCCAACATTTTATATTCAAAAACCTGTGAGTTAAAGACTCCACAGAGGAAATATAAAAAACTCTATTGCATTACACTTCACTGTGCTGTCCTGGCTTGTCTGCATCCAACAGAACTGTAACATCTGCATCAAAAGCGAATACTGATGTCGTTGCTGTCCTGACTGCCTAGTCTCTACCACATTAACCTGCTTTAGCAAATCAAATCCAAGCAGCATTTACTGTATTCTAGGTTTTCCTAAGAGACCAGATTAGCACCTAATTCCATTTATTTTTGTTACTACTGGTCACAAATGTCATTTCAGGTAAGAGTGCACATCTCAGCAACATAGAGTGCAAAAGAACACCATTTTTGGTCACTACCAAATCCCACTGGACTTGGTGAGGTCAAATAAACACAAGCTTTTCTTTCTTGCTTTCTTATAGTTGGCTTGAGCGGTACAAAGAAACTAAGGGGCACAGAAGGTAAAAAAGATGCCATTTGTACCACAGAGAGATGAGCAAAGACTGGACTATGGTTTTTGAAAGTCAGACACCTATTCCTATGTACTTTTACCTGGAAAGGGAGGCAGGAGTATCTTGGCTCCCATGCAGAATCCATGGGAGGTCGGGTCTGTGCAGGGGGAGCACTGCTGTAAGGTGCACTCATTGCTCATTGACTCACCTCACCTACCACCACGTTTAGATAGTCCCATCTGGAGCGCAGAGGGGTTTTTAGCAAAGCCTCACTTAGGCATGGACCTTCTACCTAATAACAGTCCTGCATGTAATGCTCAAAACTGGATCCAAACCTCTCAAGTTCTGGATTTTCATTCAGGTTCTGGCCCTGTCAGGTACTTAAATATGTGATTTGTTTGATGGACTTCTATTGTGTTTAAAAATGTGCTTAAACATAAGTGATGGCATAAAAGCTTTGCTGAACTGGGGCTGTTTAGCAGAAGCCTGCCTCCGAGATCGTCACAATGTTTTAAAGTTGGAGATTGTGCAACTATTATCCTTTATTGCCCATTTTATGCCAAAGTCTCTCTTTCTTTTTACATTCCTCTTAAAAGCAAAGCTATTTTGGAGCATTTAATATTATTTAATCTCTTTACTCTGGCAGCATAGAAATTACAGGGACCATTACAATGGTCCTGTGTGTGCATATGCTTTATTGATGTATATGCTGACCTAATATCAAATTGATTTTGCTCAGCTTTTCCGCTGACCATGGAAAAATGCAAATTGGGTATTATATTT
The DNA here is from genome assembly GCF_000690835.1 of Fulmarus glacialis. Classification (NCBI taxonomy): domain Eukaryota; kingdom Metazoa; phylum Chordata; class Aves; order Procellariiformes; family Procellariidae; genus Fulmarus; species Fulmarus glacialis. Next base: position 6,372 of record NW_009242950.1, on the reverse strand, counting down.
GCACACTAATTTTATTGGGCCCCTGTGTCTTCATAAAAAGATAAAGTTTGGGCTAATAAAAATAAAACATTTCTGGTGCTAATATAGGCAAATGTTTATGTAGGCAGGTAACAAATTGGTTTGTCATTTAGGGGAACATAAAGAGCACTAAAATCATCTTTAGGCAAAACAGATTGGTGGCTTTTGCTTAGCTTTTAGCTTTCATTTGCAAAATCAATTTAATGTAGCACAGTGTCTCAAAGACAGGGTGACACAGGATTAAGACATTCATTGTATTCCCCCGCCATAACTCCCCCTTATTCAGAGGCCCTGGGATTTGAGTTTGCTCTTGTTCAAAGCAAATTAAATATATTCCAGCAGAAAAGGGAAAAAAGGAACACTTAGGCTTAGGCCATACGCAAGCATCCTATAGGGACAAACACAGGGGCAGGGTAGGAAAGTGGGATTCAGTGTTCCGAAGGTAGATTCTGAAAGCGTTATCAACGCTTGTCAGTGCCACCAGGAATCTGAAAGTGTAATACTTGTATGATCTCCTTGCCTGGCTATTTCTTTGTCCCTCCTTCCTCCTCCCTCTTTAAGTCCTCCGAAACAACGCTTTTCGTGTCTCTTTAACGGCCAACAATCTCTGCTGGAATGCAGCTAAGTGATCTTCAATGACAGTTTAAGTAGATGGGCATATATCAACAGCCTAACTTCTATTTATTGAAATGAGTTGTCCTATTTAAATCAGAGCAGGCACTATTTCTATCTGGCTCTTGTTTTCCATCCCCTCCTTCCCCTTCCCTCCCTCAATTGCAGGGTATTTTGGAGGGGTTCCATGCAGTGGGAGGTTACCCAAACAGTTTCGATGTTAATACTTGACTGCATTTTCAACCTAATAGCCCAGCAAAGGGATCTGACTGTAAAGCAAAAGGCCAGAAATATCACGTGGTAAAATTATGCTGAAGCATAGATCAAACACTACAGATCTATTTTGCAAAATCAGCAATGGCAAACGACTACAGCGCAAGATCCCCCTTGCCTCCCAGCCCCACTTGTTTGTTTTTAATCTTCATTACATCTTGGAAGCAACCATTTTTCCATTTGGGCTTTCTGATACTGGCAGGTTGCTACACTTCTAAGGCAGGAAAATTAGCCGCATGCAAAACCAGTCAAGGTACATTCACATCTTTCCTCCCTCCTCATCTCCACTAAAAAAACACTCCCAAAAAACCTGAGGTTTTGTTTTTAAATTATACATATGCTTTTGAACATTGGAACATATAGTCCTATGAATAAGAATAGAAATCTGGAATATGAACAGCACATTATCATCCTCAAATGGCCAAGGTGATGACAACTCACAATTAAGGATGCAGACAGCAGCATTTAATGTCACCTACCTGCACCACCATCATATCGTAACAGTTTAGCAGGCAGGTCCCCAGCCTGCTTTCTTTTTCTCTCTCCTGCTTTGCTATTTATAAAGTCAGGTTGGAGTGTACATAAACCCCTTGCCCTCCAGAGACCAGAGGCAGGCAGTAAATTATGGGAAGGCTAAGTGGTACATCAAATGTGTCTCCTCAAAGCTATATATCATCTTGTTAAATTTGATGTCTAATCCCAGAACCCCAGAAATCATTCCCAAAATCCCAGAAAATGCATGTGTCCTTCAGATGATATAGAACAAGAAAGTAAAGTTTACCTGCAGGGAAAAGAAAAAAAAAAACCAACAAGACAAAAACATTCTAGCCACAATTTGCTAAAAGTCTTCATTTTACTTGGGTGTCTTTCAATGCTATTTCCTTAAATTCCGTAGAGCCAGAACTCACCCATCTGTATTTGAGTACATGAAATCTGATCTACAGTACTCATTTTTTTTTCTTGCACTGGTCGACATTAAATTACAAACTGAATAAACCATAACACACCTTATTTATCTCTCTAAAAATTTTAGAACAGATAGAAATGCAGTATCTTATGTATGTAGCAGCACTTCCCCAGTTACCACCATAGTTACAATATAGTTACAATAATAAAGATCTTCAGCCATTCCACGGGGTTCTCTTAACTGAGCTCCACAACCCCACATCAGAGAAGATAAGGTGGAGACACTAAGGAGCTGCCTGCAGCCACAAAGGAAGCGGGCCTCATCTTTAGGGAAGGAATCGATACTAACTGGTACTTATCTTGCTCTCTCTCTTTTCACAGCTATCATCCCTCTAGAAATGCTCACCATCCCGGTAGCCTTCACTTTATACAAAAGGATAGAAATAAAATATTCAAATGCAAGACATTTCTACCTGCAATACTACAGTTACATGGGTATCTTTTCAGTTTGTCTTTAAAATCCAGGGATTCAAAAGATATTGCTAGGGCCTGTTATAAAGCAACTCTCTATCAGCCCTCTGCAGTGGAGAGGGCTAGGGCTACATTTGTTTGCTACAAGTATGTATGGGCTGAAAGATAAGAGAATAATTTGTCAGAATTTCAGCCAAGATAGCAAAGAGGGAATTACCAGCCACTCACAGAGTAGCCCAGCAGCTACAGGAGCAGCCAGGACACCTTTGTTCTGTTCTTTCCAGTTTTGCCTGTGATTAACTTCAGTGCTTAGATTTTCCCATATAAAAATTGAGCCAAACCATGTGTGCTTCAGAACAGAACTGAGAGTCCCAGTACAGCTATACTCGAAACTCTTCCAGTTTTTCCAACACACAGAGCCACATCCTTGCACTCATCATGGATCCTTCCAAGGAAGGCAGTGCTGAAAAGGACATCTATAGCTGCCATGAGATGCAACTCCAGAATCCTCCAGTCCAGCATCGCTAACCTCTCAAGGCCAATCGATAAAATATCAGGGAAGGAACTAGCTGCAAGACAACATGCAGAAATCAGGAAAGATGTTTCTGGGAAGCTGTAACTGGAAAACCTCTACTCACTAGAGCTATGCCTCATATTCTTCACTTAAGAAACACAAAAAGCACAACAGGATCAGAAGTGAAAAAAAGGTGGAGAGGCATGAAATGGTGGACAAAGCTGGATAGATACCTACTCAAGTACCTTGTTCTAACTAGGGCCAAGTCTCATTCTGGCAGGGGAAAAAAAAGTGAAAAGCCACCAAGGTTTCAGCCAGCAAACCTGAGGGAGCAGTGAAGCAATACAACCAACACTGTCACTAGATTCGTCTCTGTATTCCACCTTCTAGACACTGACTTGAACAACATGAACCCTTCTCTCTCCTATTCTTCCCAAAACACTCATTATAAAGAAGTGGGGACACCCCATGCTCAATTACAAGGACACAGGAGATGATTTTTTTCTTTCCCGCCCCCTCCCCCCTCCCCGCATCAGACCCTCCCTGGGAGGAAGGAGAGGGACTGACAGAGTTAAGCAGAATAAAGCCTTCAGTGTACAAGACCTGGCTTGAAAGCACTGATCCCAGGCAGGACGTGCAAGGTGTTCTGCAAGAGGTTTTGGCCTTTACTGAACTATGACAGTGTTCTTCAGTAGCTGAGCTAGCGGTCAATAAAGAGCAACCTACTGAAATGAGATTCATGGAGAGCAGCGCTCCTCAGAATGTGACACTGACCTCTCCAGGAAGCACCAACACTCTCTTCAGAGAGAGGCTTGAGCCCACAAGACAAGAAAAAGACACCAGTGAATAGCCTCTCTTCACATTCACAGCTTGCCCGAAATCAGAATTTGGACCTGAACATGCAGCAGCAAAAATTAAGATAGTCAGTAGAGGTTCTTACACACCAAATTCAAACTCTGAAATACCTCAGCAAGGTGGGGGATGCAGACTACCCTCAGAGCTGAACACTCACACGTCCCTAGACCAGCCAGAAGCAAATCCTTCTTTACTGTAATGTTAGACATTGGTTTTGAATCAGGATGAGAAGCAGATGGGATGGCAATGATGGGGTGGAAAGTGTCCCCTTTTCAAAAAAGAAGTGGGGTGACCTCTCCTGGACACACTGCCAGGCCCCTGCTTTTGTTTTTAATCACAGGGACGTGATGTCAGGGAGTCTGTGGCTCAGGAGTCGTCTCAACAGTTCTAAAGCAGCTTTGCTTAGGTGTATGTATACCCCTCACTTTTGACTATGACTCCAACATGAGCAAGTGTCACAGACACAATCTCAGACAGAAGCGTACTAAGAATATTTGACCTGTACCACATATCCCACAGTCTGGCAGGAGAGAGTCCTGTCACACCCTTGTCCTTTCCTTCAAAAGCAAATGGTGAGATGCATGCCCAGAGTAGAGCACTTTCCGTCCTCATTAAGGGCCAAGAATTAAGTAAGCTGCTATTCTTATTCAGATGCTGCTTATGACATTTTCCCCTCTGTTGCAAAAACAATTATCACAAAGCTGTTTAAATTCCACCTGGACACATAAAACCTTCTCCCACTCTAACCAACCTGCTGTATCTGTCCCCTGCCTTACATCAAACCAAGAACACTTCCTCTCACAGACGTGATTCTTCTCTAAGATCTCTGTAAACACCACGTTAACTTCACGTGCAGACAAGTGTCTACCAATCCTAATTGTCCTTTTTGTTCATCATTAGTTAGCAATAAATTTCAGAGGCGCAGTCAATCAATATAACATGGTGCGTATGTGAAAACACATTTTGTTGTCTGCATACACGCACACTGGAAGGCTGTGTGAGCTTTGTAAACCATATCTAGCCAGCAAACTGTTAAAACCAATTTATACACACATGCACACAATCTCTCAAGGCAATAAGCCTATAGAGAATTTTAATTAAAGTCGAAGGAGCCTTTAAAAGTGTGGGGGGGAGAAATCTAGCACAGCAAGAAATAAATTAATAAAAACACTCTCCAAGTTGAAGCTCAAGGGGATCACTCTCAGTCATCATTTATTTAAAGGATGGGACATGTCAAAGATAGGAAAGTCAGGTGGGAGATGCTGTGAAGCAGCAGAGGACAGAAGAGGGGCTGATGAACTGGATGCCACTGTAGCTTCTGTAGCACATCATTTTTTGTCACATAGATTGTATTTGTGGCTGGCCACCTGCTGTTTGATATTCACTTCCTCTCAAAGTTAGTCACTAAAATATCCGTGTTCCCTTTCACATTTGATCTGGCAAGGACCTTTTAGCTCATCTAGACCATCCTCATCTGGCCAGCACCCAATTTCTGTGGAAAACTATTCCATTGTCTCACCCTGAGGATATTTTTCTTGGTATTCAGCCAGCAATTTCTTTTGCTGAATTTCAATCTATTTCTCGCTTGCCTCTTCCCTTGGTGTTTATATTTTTTAAAATGCCTTAAATTTGGTATGCATTGTTTTAGCTTTTGCTCAGGCCGTAGAATATTCCAGAGGAACTAACTGACCCCTTCAGATGAACCCTTACACACAGGCACAGCACAGATCTGCTCAATTCTCATGTCCTTACAATCTTTTTATAGAGAAAGTTTCAATGCTCAGATGAGAACTGGCATTCTGCTCTTCACCTGTCATTCTTGCAGCCACTGTATCATATTTTCTAGCCTTTTCCATAGCAGGGGGAAGAGATTTCTTCACTTGAGGCCAGTTGCAAACAAGCAGTGCCACATTGCTTAGCTTTAACAACTCCCAGTATCAGCTGCTACAGCAAGCTCTTGTCACCTCTGCCTGTCTGTCTTGTAACAGCTCACTGGGGTGTAAGATGCTTGTGTGGATCAGTGTCCTCAGCAGCCTCCTGGGTCTCCAGCCCCGTATTCAAGGGAATACAATGCTTCTAGTTGGTGCTCCGTCACAAACCTCCCAGCATCAGATGCAAATGAAAGTAATCATCCATAATAAATCATGTGATTATGCTGGAAACCCATGCGTGTCTGATCCTTCAACTACAAGAATTATGGAGATCCAATATTAACTGCATATCTTGACATTCATTATCTCATTTACAGAGCGTTGTGCTGTCTATTCTTTGCCAGCCAGATCCCTTGGTAGAGACAAAAACTTCATGGACTGATAAGATCCCACGTCAATTTCCATGCAAAAACATGGACGTGTAACTCATTTCCAACATTAAAAAAAAAATTGAAATTATTTGAAATGTTAATACATATATTTATTAGTGAATGTAAATTGAATTATGTTTTGCCCTTTGCCATAAAGGAAAAAAAAGCCCTCTTCTGGAAAGAGGTTAGAAAGGTTAAAAAAAAAAATGAAGAAAGTCAAAGTCATTACATTCCAATCAAACTTGATAAATATGTAAATTACAGCAACTAAACAGTTGGCTTTGACAAATGATTTCCACGTAATGGATTTTTCATAGTAATGAGGCTACAGTGCAATTGTTTTTTTAAAGCCTTACATTTCTCATTAATACAAAGCGTGAGTCAGTGTGCACAATGGGGATATTTACCAAAAAAAAAAAAA
>NW_009242949.1:0-9567 GCF_000690835.1 Fulmarus glacialis | reverse complement strand
ATATCTGCGTATAAGTGGTAGCGGGGTGACGAATGCGATGGAGGAGCTGGCAATTAAAGGCAGAGCAAAGTTCGGAGCTTAGGTCAGCATAGGGGCAACACTTGGGAAAGAGGTGTGCAGTTTTCAGTGAAAAGGGCTCTGTAAACAAAAGATGAATCCAGAATGAGAAGTTAGAGGCTTATTTTTCTTAAAAACTTGCTGTTAGGGTAATGTTTAAATGTTTAAAAATATTTTATTATCAAAAACTTGAGTGTTATAAAAAGATATCAGAAGACATTACAGAAGCTGCTTTGTTTAAGTACCAGTTTTGGGGAACAAGAGAAGCCCTAACTGATTCTGTCTGGGGGAAGAAGGGATACGTAAGGTCATTCTGGGAAGTAGAGAGCAAAGTAGGAATTAAAGAGGATTTAAAGGCATAGCTCATGTTGCTCTGTGTTCTTGTGGAGCCTGTATGCGTGCGTAATAGAAGGACGGTGATACTTTGTTACTTGATGAACAATTTAATGCTGTAACATTGTGAACTTGTGAAACAGCACCTTTCTGAAAGGGATCATCCCCACCTCTATTTCCAAGGTCAATGTGGTGTGTGTGTGCCTGTGAAAGTTGTGGATTGTTTCCTTTGATATCGACTGATGAATGTCAGGCCTTCCTCCAGGCTACAACAAGGTGTAAATCCAAATCTCTGATTTAATAATACTGTATTATGTTGCATTATAGGACTGCTGTTGTTAGTAATTGAACAGAACTGGGAAGTGTGGGCAGGTGAAATGTCTTGCTATTTCAGCAGTGTTTAACCTTTCGCAAGCTTGGTAGAGTGCTCTGCTTCACAGAGGGGTTTTCTACTGCTTCAGCGAGTTGTCAGAGTTCTGCACACGCAGAGCAGAGTGCCACGCAGGGATTTCTGCACATGCAGAGCAGAGTGCCACGCAGGGATTTCTACATGTACAGGGCAGAGTGCCGTGCAGGGATTTCTGCACACACAGAGCACCATGCAGGGATTTCTGCTGGAGATTAAGGCTGATTCCAGAAGGAATGGGCTGCTGCTGCTTGTAGCCAGTGTTACTGAGATGGCTGAACAGATCAAGCAGGCGAATGAGGTCCCCATCCTCTATTTTTTAGCATTACGTAGCACTTCATACTCTTGTGGCTGTGATGAATTTTCTTTGGAACTGGGACCTAAACCACAATTGTTTCTTTGCATAGTTGTCCTGCACAAGTGCTAGCAGTTGTAGTAACTGTGAGCATGAGGTAACTTTTGCTGATGAGACGAAGCTGATGAAAGGAGACTGTTTCATATTATTATAGCATTTTTTTTACTCCTCCATCATTTATTTAATGCTAAGGTGGGTTGTTTTTACTGGGCATTTTTATCAGCTAGAGTATAAAGATAACCATCGGGCAGCAGACAGAACTACTGAGGAGTGAAGTTGAAAGCAAGCAAATTGAGGAGAAAGTAGTTTAGGTTGCCAAGGCTTTCATTAAATTTAGGTAGAATTAGGAAATACGTATGTTTCACTATTCCCTCACGCCACCACCCCCACCCCCCAACCCAATTATAAAGCAGCTATTACCTTCCTCTCTCAAGAGGGGGCAAAGGAAAGAAAGTTTATTACACAGCACTTGCACTGGTTGCAAACCTTCAGTAATAGCCTACTCATCAGCTAGGACAGCTCTTATAATCTCTCATTGACGTGAATATTAATTTGCTTTGAAATGTTTTGATATAATTTTAAATAATGATACTTTTTAAAATATGAAGATTCAAGATGCTTGCTTTCTAAAGTAGACATTACAAAAACATTTTGGAAAAGTTGATTTTGAAGCATGTGCAAACAGTGCATTAACTGAGGAAAAAAGAAAACAACGAAACAACCCCAACCCACTAAGTACATAGCCCAACTTTTGATGTTTACCTGTAAATATACAGGGCCTGAATCTGCAAACCCTTGTTCACTTTAGTCTTTATTCACACACATATTCCTGTTAACTGCAAAGGGACTATATCCATCATCACATGAGTAAAAGTCATTGATCTTGCCGAGATCAGTCATTTTACCAGCATGAATCAGATGACGAACTTTGATGCTAAGACATTAATTCTGCACTTTTAAATTCATATCTTATATCTGATTGTATTTTCTATGTAATGTTTTATCTTCATTTGTATTGGGCTGCTTTATTTTATAAATCACGTTTAAAAAATGGAGATTTGAAATGATATGTAGACTCTCAAGGAAGTAAAATGGCACTGCTATTTTTCAACAAAATGGTGTTCTAAATATACATATACATCAAGTGTGGTCCATAGCCATTTTGGTCATCTGTTCTAATTAGAAAGAGTCTGTCTTCAGTAGTAATCCTTCTTCAAGCATATTTGTATACTTGTAAGGATGTGATTTTGTATAGTGTGCAGTTCCAAGACCTTTAACAACACCATTCAAAAGTTGAAGAAAACCAGATGCTAATGACTTGACCAAACAGCTGACTGCAGAACTAATGCAAACTCAGGGAGGAGTTTTGTCATAAAATCAGTATTCAGGGAAACCCCCTGTTTAAAGTGGTGCTTTATAGACCCTGCTTACACTGACCAACACACAAAGATGTGCATGTGAGGGCATGCACTTACAATTACTGATTATATCAACGTACATACAACCTGTCAGGCATCCTAAGCTTACATTTGATAGTGGATCACATGGCTATTTGCTGGGCTATAGCCTTTGACAGTAAATGGTACTCAGTAAAAACCCAAATGCTATGGTTGCTCAGTTCCAAGTGTGTTCTAGATCTACCTAATCATGCCAGTTTGTCATTCTAATTTTTTTTGTGTGTGAGTTTATCCGATAATCCTCAGTATTTGTTTAAAAAAGCAAAGACATTCAATCCTAGAAAAAATCCTGTTACAATCACATAAATTATATCTCTAATAAATAGCAACCCTTTTTTTTCCCCCTTGGGATAAATGCAGTTCTAAACTGTTGTTTTATATAACATTTTAGAAAATGTAAATTTTGTGTCACTCTTTTCTGACTTTTAGAGACTACAAAATACTAATGAAAGCAAGGCTCTGCTTGGTTTTGTTAGTTTTAAACCTAAATAAAAAGGTGGAGCTCCAATACGAGTAGTTCTGCCTTTTAACAACTCTGAACTTGGCTTAGAAATTTCAAACGTTAGAAGTCAAATGAAACCTAGGTAGCCAATTCTGAATATTTTTTCACCAGTCTGGCAAATATTATGGGATCATTCAGGACATTAAATATCAGGAGTGAATCACAGGCTCAAGGGGGAGCGGTGAATCAAATGCCACTCTTGACTTTGTTCTTCAGTTTTCCTAAGCAAAAGCAGGAAAATAATTGTTAATTATTCAGTGTAGCTTGGTCTATTATGCTACATAATTTTAAAGCAAAGTAAACAGATTAGCAAGTTTATTTGCAAATCTGTTTAACCTTGTTTTATAGTTCAAGCTGGTTTTGTTTTGTTTTGGTTTTTTTTATCCTTTTTTTCTGAAGCATAGGGAATAGCTGTCAACAAATTAAAAGGCTGGGAGCTTGTTTGCATAAGATAGTATACATATTTAATACAGCGCACTTTTCCTTGCCTCTTGGTAGACAGAAAAGACAAAGAACACTCTTTTCTATTATTAGAAGAACAGTAAGTTGAAACTTTATCTCTGCAATAAAGAGATATTGAGAAGGCTGTGGGTTGAATATGAGTTGTGGTTGACCAGCACCTTTGAAAACAGTGCTGTATGAAACTCCCTCTAACACCCCCAATATCAAAGATTACTAATGCCCAGGGAATGTACTCAAGTGAAATCAAACCCATGGGCCAACTCTCTTTTGTGCTATTTTACAAATTATTTCTTTAGGTTTTGGGTTAGTTGAGTAACCTCTAGTTACAAATTCTTGTCTCCTAGTAGGTAGGTTGCGTTCCTTTCCAGCACTTACATTGGTTAACAGATGTGCCTTCATTCGGATGGGCCCATGCAGATAAAGAAATTTCTGCGTAGTTAGTGTGGCAGAACTGTGAAAATGCTCCCCATTTGCCAGTATCTCGCATTTTTCTGGTTGCATTGGCTGAGTGTATTAGCCAAGAGATGTAATTAAATAAGTTCAAATCAGCCAAACTGTTGTGGTCTAGCCAGGCATGATTCCTTACCAAGTGGGTATGAGAATGACTTGAAAATATGTATTTGTTATCTATTTTTAGCTTTTTTTGATAGCAATGTTTATGCAAGTATTTACCCTTACTACCCTAGAAATGATCATAACAAGTCTATTCAATTAATCACTCTTTTTACTATACATTAAGTGAAATTAGCGGTGAATTATTTGGCTGCGTTGCTGAGGTGTGTAAACCTTAAGAAAATAGGAAGTTCTAAAGAGTTAAATTAGGGGAGAGTTGGCACTTGCACTGATTGCTTGAAGTAGGTTGAAGTTCACAAATTATTTGCATTTGAATTAATTGAGATTAGTGTCCAGCAGTGCTTTTCAGAGCAGGCTTCAGAAAGACTTCTTTGTATAATACAGTACTTGAAAATGTTAGTTGGAAGATGAAGGATATTTAAAATACTTCTTTCTTTTCCTGACAGGACGAGCTTTTTTCTCATTTTCCTCTGAGTAAGGCCTATTGTAATTCTGAAATATTTTTACCGCTGAATGGGCGTTCTTGTGTTAAAAGCCACTACCATTTTTAAATCAGCATATTAAAAACTTTCTGAAAACATTTTTAGTTTCTTCACAAAGAAGTTCTTAATACCTACAAAAAGAAATAAAATAATCTTAAAACAGCTCATAACAGTAATCAGATAGAATGTTATTCCTTATTAGAAATGCTCTTTCATTAAATGATAGGAACTTCTAGATTATTACTATGCATACTTTTGCTTCCATTAGGAAACAACATATTTTAGATACTTTCTGCATTGTAAGTCTGAGCTGTATGTATTTTCATTATTATAGCAGAACTTGTCTTCATAAATAATATGTAAATCATTATACTTTTAATCACATTTAAACAAATCAATGAGTGATGAAACAAAAACTGGTAGAAAATTTTCTTCTTTCATGACGGGTAGTGGAAATAAACTTCTTTTTCAAATAGCTTGCAGATTATGACATGCTTCAAAGTTGAACACTTCAAGTTGTATTTTTTTTTTACATTTTCTTTCATAAACTTTATTTAAAATACCAATATAACTGATAATATATGTTACTTATGGGTTTTGTTAAACTTTGTCAACCATAATTACTAGGAAAGAAAAAAAAAACCACTTTCACATCATTGTGGCAGATCAATGGAAATTTTAATTCATATGCAAGAGCAGTCAAAACAATAAATACTTTTGTTTATGTTGGAGACTAAATATAGTACCACCAATATTACAATGATATAAATAATCCTTTAGCATGAGGACTGTATTTGGGGACAGTCATGCCCTTCCAGTGATAAGAAGAAACAGGAGCAACAAACGTCTTAGGTGCATAAAAATGCCATGATATCTAAGATTTCTTTAGGAAAAAAGGTAAATAAACTGCAGAGAAGTGGGCAAAATAACTGTGAAAAAGTTACTCCTTCTATCCAGTCTGAACCTCCCCATTTCAGTTTATGCCCATTGACTTTTTGCTGAACTTGCTGCAGTTCATCCATAGCTTTCTTGCACTGAGGGGCCCAAAACAAGACACAGTACTCTAAAGGCAATCTAACTCAAGATGTTGATGACCAGCATTCAAAAAAGTTGCAATATGTATCTACATATAAAGACAAAATACATATAAATAATTGAAGAAGTAAAAGATGAGGAAGAAACTTCTCCCATGAATTATATTATTCCATAATTTGCCACAAAAGGATTTCTATTTTTCTAGGAAAGCATAACAATATGGCCTCTAGTCAAAACCATCATAAAAACTCCTATATTGGCTATCATTCCTAGGACGAACTTGTTCCCTGTATGAACTCTAGATGAGAGTGCACCAAGGCCAACTATATATAATTTTTAAGATTGTATTCTCTGCATGGAAAAGTTACTAAAATCTCAGTTTTCTTTTAAGAAATTACTCTTGGCACCATGAGATTTTTTTTTTTTTTTTAATGCAAGATTCAAACACATTTAGTATATAAACAGAAAAGACTAGTATCTGCTTTCTAAGAACAAACTCTAGTGTAATGGAAAGCTAAATGCACATGAACAAATGACCAACTCACAAATAACTATCTTTAGAGTTGCAGCAGTCCAGCTTTCTATTAATACAGCAGAAAATAACCTATTGTACTTAAGTAAAAGAAGAGATGCACCATGTTCATTTTGAAGATGCTTTTTGCCTTTGCATTTTGCTTTCAGGAGAAGGAAAAATATTTTGGTGCTTTTTAGAGCATTTTTTCTCACTTCTGCATCACCATTTCTAGCAGTGTCTAATTTTTCCCTTCTAAGGTTCTGTTTTGAATCTTAAGTCAACAAAAAGCAGAAGCCTTCATAAGACTAAAGTTTGTACAACATCTTGGTGACTATTCACTTTTTATGAAAGACTTGAGATTGTTGAACCTGTAGAATGAAATCTGAGACCAAGTACCTTTGGTAAAGGCAGATTTTCTTAATGTTGTCCACGTATTCCTCAGGTCTGAGAGGGAAGGCTCAGAAAATGGTCAGAAAAACAGTATAATTTCCAAACATTTGCTCAGTTAGCCCTACAGTCCAAAACCTCATATTAAAATTAAACATCTTATTTTAACAGTGAGTCCTTCTTTTCTTCTTCACTCTGTTTCAAGATGGAAACATGAGTTAAGTTCATAATTCGTTTTAGCAGTGGAAAGGCCACAGAGAAGGAAAAGAGGCTCTTCCTGACAGTATTTTTGGCTTGTCATTGTGAAATGGAATTAAGTTGCATGGGTCCTCCTTCTCCTTGCAGCAGCCGAGGTTACCCATAACCTCACCTTCAGTAGAAATCGACATTTTTAATCTTGAGTGCTGATTTTCAAATTGAAATACAGTTTATTACATTGCTGTTCTTCCATATTATTATGTCCTTTGACAGAAATAATTCTTATTTAGAATAAACCACAAGACACACAGCACCAGGTTATGATAGTTTGAAGACTGGTCATACTTTACATTTATTTCTTACGCCTTTTAAGGTGAATGAATCTCAGCTAGTGGAGAATTAAGATATTAATTTTTGATTTTTTTTGTCCTCTAACATACATTTTATGCTTCTGTCTTCCATTTATACTACCTTTATATTCTTACGTAATTCAGAAACCCAGCAATAATTAGTATTATGGTAGTATTTTAACATCAAAATTATAATTCTATTTTAGATTTTATTATTTTTGCTCCAACCTGTTTTTGATAAACAGTAATAGTCTGTAAAAAATGTTCTACACATTGATGCATGGGCTGATGTAGTTCTTTCCTTGGGACACTAAAAGAAAAAACATAAGTAACATCACTCCTGAGATTTAACTTTTGTATTATGCTAATTATTCTTTGAACTGGAAACAGTTTTTCGAGTGAATTTAAACTGTGTTGCTTAGCTATAATTACATTTTAGTCTACTGTCTAATAATAGGCTGATTCTCTTCTTTTATGCTTAGAGAATTATTGTCACAAAAATATTTGAACAGTCTACATTTGTATGTTCTTGTTGCAGTCAGTGGGGTGGGAGGGAGGTTAGCTGCACCTTGGGGGTTTCATTTGAAGCATTAGTAGAGTGCTTCAGGCATCAGATCTTAAAATTGGTGTCCTCTATGGAACAAAAATCTAATATTTTAATATATTTGTATCCTTCATATCTTTTCAGTGTGATAGTCACATTCATCTACTGCTCTAGGCTCTCAGTAATTTCCTCCATGCATAAGTAAACTCTTAAAAGGGCTTCCATGCTTGTCTTTGTAAAAATATGCATGGAATATATAAAAATAACACCCCCTCACCCCCCATGTTATCATAATTTATGAGATAGAACAGCTCTAATATTAATAAAGAGATACAAGTGAAAGTTTGTGATATAATTTGCTGACTATCATGGGTTAGAGTGTTTTTATTAATTTATGTGCTACATCTGACTCCTCCATGAACTGTGTGAAGTAATATGGCTAATAATTTTGGTTTTATCATTATCCGCTTTCCATGTGAGAGAAAAAATGTCCAAATTTAGCAAGTTAATCTTGTATTTTTGATAAACTGGATATTTGTTCCTGGACTTATCATGTGTGTAAATGCTGAAAAAAAGCTTAAAGATCTGATCATGAAGCTCTTAATGGTTAAAACATAAGCAGTGAATCTTGTATCTTTGTTCTTTTTGCTAATAAAGAAGTGAACAGTAGATTGTATGCATGCATAAAAATTCTGAATTCTAAAAATCTGTGTTATTTAAGTATTAAATTGGGGTTCTTCCAAAAATGTTGTATGTAAAGTGTTGCAAAAATCGATAGGTTTTTTTTGTAAGACTCAAAGTAAAGACTCACTTTAAACTTCCAATACATCTGAGATACTTAAAGCCTCAGATTATCATTTTGTTTTTCAACATCACTTTTCTTATATCAGCATGCAGCAGAAGGATGCTGTGACACATTCATTTATGTCCGTTAACATCCCTGTAAGACTCAGTTTGACGTTTTTAAGAAAGGAAAAGATTTGGTAATTGGGGGGGTTCTTTAGCACTGGTTAGCCATTTCTTACTGGAACTGGATTTTTGAGGTGACCTTTGGTAAGGTCCACCGATCTATAAGCCATGGCTAATTAGGGAGGGCAAGAAGGTATACCATTTGAGTATTGAAAAGAGTTATTGCTATCACTCTTGTCAGTGAATATTTAGGGGCAAGTAGCTTCTCAGCGTACTGTTTGTTCTGTGTATAGAATAGGTTTGTAAGCCAATAATCATTATGAAGTTTTCATTGCTTTTGACTAGTGTCTGAATGATCAGTTATATAACAATCCTGTAATAATTGCATCAGAATTATTTGTGTGGGATAGATGTAATGCATAACTAACTTTCATCTATTTCTGGTATTTATGTCTAGCAGTAATTATGCACTTTGGTTTTCCTGTGTTATCTTTTACATTATTTTTTTCTCCCTCCTTTTGATAGTCATTTATTTCACAAATGGCCTCTTTCTGAGTAAACCAAATCAGTTTTTTTGGTGTTAAAGATCGTGTGTTTAATTATTTATAACAATTTCTAACACGTTCATCTTGTAGCCTTTCATGGAATATAAAATGTCAACTGTAAAATTTCACAAGTTAAAACACCTCCTTTAAGTAACTTAAACTGAGGCACAAAGAGATAGAAAAGTGTTACAGAAGACAGTCAAACCCCTTTCAGTCAACATACAACACAAAAGCTGAATGAATATGTAATGTGCAGTGAAGGTTAAGTTAATTTACAAAGATAAGTGATAAAATTGAAGCTTCAGAGTTGAAGTTTCCCGATTGAAAATTATTTGTCTAGGCAAATATATTGATCTGAGGTTTGTTACTAAGTGGAGGAGAAACAATCCAGAGAAAGGCTCTTCCATAGTAAATTATTTTTAGAATTTAATTATACTTTATATAAAGCCGGGGGGGGG
>NW_009242948.1:0-9630 GCF_000690835.1 Fulmarus glacialis | reverse complement strand
GCCGGCTGGGGTTAAACCACGACAGTGATACATCTCTGTATAAACTATTTATTCAAAAGAATTCCAAGTCAGAAGGAGAAATGGAAGTTAACTAGAGAGAAAGACTGATACGCTATGAAATGCATCATGAGAAGTTCTAGGAGGAAAAGTTTAGAGGAAATTTACTCTAAATTGTTTGCTAGTAAAAATAAATAAATAAAGTTAATTAACTTTTGCATAAGACCCCTTGGTTAAAAACAAGTGAGTTCATAACATTTTTGGTTCAGTGCTATGCAGCCAAAAACCAAAGCCAATTAAAATATAAAAGTTAAGGGTCAATCCTTATCCTGGACTCAAGAAGGTTACTAGCGTTTGGTTTTTTTTCCCTTGCTCTCATTGTTACAAGTTACTGGCTTTGACTTAAATTTAAAAAGTAAAGTGGATATCATTGAAATGTAAGATTTCCACTTTAAACGTAAGGATTTAACAGTTATAGACAGTAACTAACTGTTACTTCCAATATGGATTGGTCCTGCAGTTTTAATGACAGGCAGCATAGCGAATACAGGTAATTCGAAGAGTAAGACCCACTTGTTACAGTAATAGCAGAGCTTTAGATCATATTGCAGTTAACTAGTATTACCACTTGAGAAATAAAGTATTATTAGATTTGTTATACTGCTTTCTGTGGGAAGTCTACAGTTTTTATTTATTTACTCACCTATTTTTGTATTAGCAGTAGTAGCATTAGCAGTAGTAGTAATTCTCCCTTTTGCGGTTATCTTATATTAACAAACATAGAAATGAGGAACTGAAGTAGGAAACAAGAATTTGTAAACTGAACTCTGCTCCAGTGGGTCTATTAATGTCCTACAAAGCCTTATTCTTGTATAATTTATGATGCATACATCAGTGTTCCCCCCACCACAAGAATTAACCAGCTCTGCATGTGAGCCATTCTGCAGGACAACCAACTCCTTTGCTGTGTTTCCCTCTTACGCTTTGAATTACCCCGTGCTATCACTGGTGACACACATCTAGTTAGGCTGATTGCTGTATGAACCTGGTGTGCTGCAGTGATCTTTTCTGTCTCACGTGCCAGAGCACGTCAAAACAGAGTAAAACCCTTCCTTGGCTCTTCTTCAGAAACCTTTCCTAAAAAGGAAAGAAATAAATCTCTCATCTACCCAGCTTTAAATTTTTACAAAGCTTATAGGAAGCTGGTATAATTTCAATACCTCTGCCCCTTTGACAAATTTGGTTGCAATTAGACAGCAAGTTCAAGAACTATTGAGAAAGTATTAGTAAGAGATAAACATGTCATCTCCATCATTTTTAGCCCAATATTCTCAGGGCTTTTTTTGGCTTTTTTAAAAATTACTCTGATTTCATGAATATTAATTGAAATTATATTTGCCAAATTGAATATATTGGGGGAAAAATAGGCTGTATTAGGGAAAAAAATCATTGAATCATTTTTCAGTTTTTAAAAATTTGTACTAGGAAACATAATCGATTAATCAATAATAGCAAGATTTAAACAGAGAGATGAAAGACCAAGTACAGAATAAGTAACAGGTAACACTCTGTTTTACTACTTACTACCTACTATTAGAAATGTTTGTAAAAAGCATATGATTGTTTTTGCAAGAATATTCACTTAGGATAATGTTTTTTTTCAATTTTTCCCAAAATAAAAGATTTATCTGTTACAGAAAGACCTGACACAATTGCCTTTTTACATAATGCTGACAAGCACAGTATGTTTGCTAAGGTAGTGCCTAATAAAAATTAAATTTGAGAGCCAATCTCTGTCAACGCTGGCACTCTGCTACAGCAGATGTTTCTTACTTTAAGGTAGCTGAAACGGCTCTTAACTATATCCTAGAACTGAAGAACACAAAGGGCAGAACTTGGCAAGAACAAGTTTTGTGATTCATAAAAATCGGGCTTCACAGAAAGACTCCTGAGAAAATGGAATTCTCTCATTAGCTCAGAGAAGTTTATTGTCATAGACTGCCTTTGTTCTCTTGCTTTCATATGAAAAAGCATTTTAGTGGGATTTATAGCAGTTTTTCCTGCATCTTCTTTTAAATATTAATGTTATTTCATAAACCAAGAATCTCTACTTCGTGTTCTGCTGTCAAAACCATACAACTTGGTATCATTTTGACCCTGAACCCTGCTCCCACAATGGGTTGAAACATTTACTGAGCCACATATCAAGATTCAGGTTTTTCCCATAGGTAATCCTGCTATCCATAGATGCAGCTCTACCACTTTTGGGGCTTGAGCTAGTAGTTCTGTATAGTGCCTCCCTTTATCAGGAGGACATACCCTACAGCTTTGAGCAACTCTAAGGTCTGATCTGGTGCTCTGTTGAGCCCTGTACAGTTTCAGTTATCCCCTCTGAATTCCCATCTTTGAGGAATTCCTGGCATCCCTGTCAGGGCAGATGATGTCAGTTACTCCATTTCTATACTGCTTAGCACAATGGAGCTCTGTTCTTGGATGTCCCCAGGATGCCACCCTAATACAAACAATAGCATCCTTTTCTGCTCTCTGACTATCTGAATTTCTCCTAGAAATCCAGCAGAGCTGGATACTGATGGTATTACAGACAGAAAAGTCAAAACTTTTTTTGAATTTTACTTCCTGACATACTTCTCAAAATTAAATCACTACCTTAAATGGCATGGGCCACGTCTACAAGTCATGCGTCATGCTAATTTTCACAGGGTTTTTTTGCAGATCCACCAGGAATGGAAGTATAAAGAAGATTCATTATAGCTTGCACTTTGTTTCTCTTTCAGTAAAGGGAGGAGCAGTCATATAAATAACTGCTGGCAAATATTAGCTTACCTTTCTCACATTAAAATACCTTTCACCTACAACCTGAACAAGGTAAGTCAAATTACCGCATAGTAAATAATCACTTTCCACTCATCATTCAAAGTGATGCTTTGTCTATTAGTAATTTATTTTCCTCATAAAATGAATAATTAACTGCCCAAGATGAAATACAGAGGCTGTTGCAAATTCTGAGCTTTATGTGAACTTAGTGCTTCAAAACTCAATAGGATTTCCTCTGGTTTTCTTCTTAATTTTCCTAAACTGAAATGCAAACGGTTATAAGATTGAACAGTCATCAGTTAGTGAAAACAGGCTTACTTTTTGATTTGCAGAAGCCGTATGTCAACCCCTTGAAATCACTAGATTTTTATATGGCTTGCTGTCCCTAACAGAGATGACTACAGATGTGGGCCCAAAACATCATTTTAAAACACCTTTGAAAAGATAATTCTTTCTACGTTCGGTAAATACCACAGGAAAAATAGAAACGTTCAAGTTTTTGCTGTGTTTTATGAGTACACTGTAGATGATTATTCCTAACTCGAGTGGAAGTCCCTGACACGTATTCTTTCACAAAAGGAACCGTAGAGTCGAAGGAAGGTGACTGCTGTGGACATAAGGTATGGCTGGATGTGACTGTGCCGATATGCTGTATCTACAAAGAAAGCAGAAAGAAGCAAGGAACTGCCACTGGGCCAAGAGGCCTGAGATTTTTAACCTTTACAAAAAAGTAGCTTGGGAAAGAAAAAGCATGAATTAGAAAGTAATTTTTGTTTTCTACATCCACAGCAGAACTCATAGCTCTGTTGTCCCCATGAACCAAGAATTTTACGCAGTGTTTCAACATCTGCTTATCAGGATTGATAACGCCCACTGCTTTGGGAGGACGTTGCAAAAGCACCTGACAGGTAGAATTGCACTGGCAGAGATAAAGCTCAGGAGGTTTCAGGCAGAAAGTAAATTGTAGGCATGACACTTGCTCGTGGTCTCTTCGGCCCC
Organism: Fulmarus glacialis; assembly: GCF_000690835.1. Classification (NCBI taxonomy): domain Eukaryota; kingdom Metazoa; phylum Chordata; class Aves; order Procellariiformes; family Procellariidae; genus Fulmarus; species Fulmarus glacialis. Next base: position 5,799 of record NW_009242948.1, on the reverse strand, counting down.
GCCATGCTCATCAGAGTCCTGACTCAGTTTCTGTTGGTGCTCTCTGAGCATTGGGACAGACAAATGCTATAGGCGCTTCAGGAGATAAGTCCCAGGGTGGTAGCCAGTCTTCCAGTCCCTATGAGGTCACAAACAACATTTTCTCAGGGATGAGGATCTGAAGACATGCACTGCATGCTATGCGGAGACCAGAATGATCAGGACCTTCCTGATCTGGACAGACCTGGGGGGAGAAGCTGTGAGCGAGGTAGAGCGGTTTTAGTCCAGTAAGCATGGTATTTTACCATTATGATTAAAAGTCCACAGAATTGGTGTGAACCTGGCAGTGTAGGAGCTCCAGACTTGCCTGGGCTAGCCTATGGCCTAAGCTGATTTTAGCTTGTTTTATCTACTTAGCAGTCAGGTTTGGTTTAAGTTAGCTTTAGTTTATAGTGAGAAAAAGTAATTATTCTTTGTAGATTGAACTATCTATGATCATAAAATAATATATGGCTTGCAAGAGTGTAAACACAGAGTGGTACCAGAGATCCTGAACTAAATAAAAATCACAATGGTCAGTCAGCGGTCACTACAGGAATACAATCTTGTTAAAACAGTTTAGATGTACAAAGAGAACAGAAAACTAAGAAACTGAAATCATATGAAAATGACTGAGAACAAATTAAGAGAATGCTCACAAACACATTAAGAAAATGGATAAACATAAACACAAGTGGACCCCAAGACAAGGAGGAAGGAACCCCTTCCCTTTTTCCCAGAAGCATCAAACTCCTGCTGGTATAGAAGTGGGGATATAAACAACTCGTTGGCACCCTTTCCTGTCTCCTCTGCTTGAGAAAGACTGGCCAACAACCTTAAGAACCTGGAAAGTGAGCATAACACCAGAGAAAATAAGTAGAGACAAAGAATTTTTTTCCGTGTAATTAGGTGCATTACAGATACTTTCCCATATTAATTAGGACTGTGAATGGTAGTACTATTATTAAATGGTAGTATTGTATTAGCATTATTATAACTCTTTGCTTTATTTTGATTAGACTATCAAATTAGACTTAAAAAAAAAATATTCATAGCTCCACATATATAGAATGAGTTTCCTTCTGGCAATAATAAGATTTGGAGTGTTACAGTGTGCACGCAGTTTCCAAGTTCATGCATTAATAATAGCTATCTCCTTTTTATTCACTCAGAATTTAGAAAACCTCCACACCAGCAGAGCCCCACCACCAATCACCAGGAAAGGGGAACACCATGTGGCTGCACAGCGGCTTGAGCCAGCACAAGAGGAGAAGAGGGAGCATGCAGCCAAGGGCAGAGAGAGGGAAATCGTTGTTATTTTCTAGTGCTTTATCATATTATACCCTCACTGAACTTTTCCTTTCCTAAAGTATTGTACAAGTACATGCATTCGAGTCATTGCCTGCAATTGTGAACATTTACATCTGCCACGTACAAATTTTTAATTTCTTAACAAATATTGTAGGCCTATAATTATTATATCTAAAATTCATATCTCCTGTCATTTACCTGATTCATCAGATAGACCACCCAGAAAAACATAAAAATCCAGTGGAAGAAAGCTTGACCTCACCTAAAATCAAACAGGTCAGAAAACAATAAAGATTAGTTACCATTTGTAGTGCTGGAATGAGACCTTTTAAATTATGGTAGCTTGATGTGTCCGAGTCTTGAATGTGAATGCAATCACATTCAATCTCATAATCAGAGAGTTTCTCAAATAACAAAGGAAGTATAGTATTTACCAAAAAAAGATGCACTGCAAGTTCTGCCTCTCAGTTCCTCTCTCCTAAAATCTATTAGTGGCTCTAAAGCCACTAAATCTTAGGTTCAAACCCACCTCTCCATGACCTACCCTTTAGCACACCAGCCTTTCCACTTCACATGCTGTATCAGATCTCTCTTCCTTGGTGATCAGATTGCCAGCACAGCATCAATGGCATTTGGTGGGGTCACAGATATTGTACCTGTCTAATGAGAATTCTGGATTTAGGTTCTTCTTTCTACATCTGCTGTGTGCCGGCACACTTCAGGGCTTTGATGAAACAAAATAATAAAAACCTATAACCATTAATTACATGCACACATAAAAATAAATAGTCTTTTGAAGCAGTTCCTCAGCTTTGTTTATTGTTTTGGAATCTCCAAGGGGTCTGATTTCTTCCTTTCAGGCTCTATCACCAGTTCATGTATCTAAAACACCATTTAGAGCTTAAATTAGGCTTGTTAAGGAAGCAGTAAGGTTAGTATCACTTCTATGTTAGGACAAACTCTATAGTCTCTCAGTAACTTTGTTGAGTATGAGGCATGCTCTTGCCTCACGACAAAACCGTTTTCTTAGTTATTTATCCCTTGACGCTGGAATGTAATTTTGGAATTTTTGTTTTGTTTTTATAATAGGCAAAATAAAGATGGCAGTTATAGATGTTTATAAAACACCCATGTGAATATAAAAAGTAATGTCATATTCAACCTGCTCTCATAAAAATAAATGTTCATTGTTTCTTTCCCCCCACTTAAAGACAGCTGGCTTTCCACATGCATTTAACTGATGCAGCTCTCAGATACTATCCAGTAAAAAGTTTTCCTCTAGTAAACCACGGTAGCTTTCTAGGAATAATCTCATTTCCCTCTAGTGATCACAGACACATTCTGGTTTTTCTCCCCAAAGCTTATCACCTTTAACTTTTCCTGGAGGTCATTCTGGCAGTATCTTTTTGCTAAACAAGAGATAGCGTCACTTGTGTGAAGATTGCTGTGTCTTTGCACTTGACTCACCCACTAACGACTACTTGAGTTAGGAGTAAAACTTCGCCCTCTAGTCTACAGCCATCTACAGTTCCCTATAAAATGCCTCCATCCATTGAAACTTATTATTTATTTCAACATCTAATATGAAGAATGCCCTTCACACAAATGTGTGATTAATGTTAAGCCATGTAACTCTTCACTGGCTCTTGATGGAGAACATTCATGACGGCAATCACCTACTTTGTGTCAGATTCAAATGGCCTGGATCTCCTGAACTACTACTAAGAAACACTGTAACTTAAAAAAAAAAAAATTATAGAAAATGTAATAATCAGGGAGGTAAAGTAGTAAGAAAAATAGATCAGAGAAGACAGATAGATACACATTGAAGGAAAATAGATTTTTTCTTGGTGCCAATTTATCTCATCCTAATGGAGATGATAGATCAGACAAGAAATGTTTGCTTCCCTCCACTGGCTGTAAGAGGGGACTGGGATAACTAGCACAGATGCAGAAGTCAACAATGTAGGAGTCTAACTTTAAGTGAGATGAATTGACCCTGGATATTTCACAAGAGGCTTGTCATTTAAGCGTTTGCATTTAAAACAGCACTGATTTTTCCCTTTTTTACACCATTGATAAAGGTTTAGAGAAGACTGAGTAACATAAAATGGTAAAGCAAATAAGACCTTTATTTTCTTTTTAGAAAAACAGATTTTAAGGTCAAATCAGAAAGATGCACTCAAGTGTAGGTCTCTTATCAAAGGTGAACAATAGGTAAATAGAAAAAACTATATCAGAATGAAACAAAACTTTTGTTCAGTGTTTTTCTTCTATATTAAGTGTCTATACTTTGACATCTGCCCGTTGTGGTTTGTAAATTGAACAAATTAAATAATATCTGTAAAAATAGAATATGAAATCAAGTTTTTTACTCTTCGCTAGAAAAGATACTTTAGGAAAAACAAAAAGGAAGCTTCCATAAGTATCTTTTTAGAAAGCACTTTCTCTGTGACACCATCTTTATAAAAGTGGAGAAAATTATCCTACTTTAAGGAAAGCAGAAAAATTAAAGGAACTTTGAAAAATTTATAAGCTGTCCATAGTGAAGATGTTTTAATATAATGGGAAAAATGGAATTTGCAATGTTGTGCAGTCCAAATGTTGAACCAATACTGGAAGAGGCTCTACTTTTTAATTAGAATCTCATTCACAATAGAAGAAATATATTCAGGAATATTATTACTTGAAGAAACGTATCAAAGACAGGAAGGAAATATTGGTCAGGAAAGTGTGCCTTGATATTCAGTGAAGATGCAGTCAGGATATGTGAGTATATTTTGATGTATCATATCAATGGGCTTGACCAATTCTTAGCAAATTGTAGACTAAATCAAATATAAAATGACATTTGACAGTGTGCAGTGCAAATACATTGATTTAGGAGCTGATGAAAAGTTGGGGGTTTATCGTTGGAGATGGCAGAGGAGGATAGTGAACGGGATGTATGGGTCAAGCACGGATAATCATAAGCCGAAGAATGACACAACTGAGAAATGCAAGTTGAGAGTATGCGTAGACGGGTGCGAGATGCTCGTTTCCTTGGAAGTGGGAATCTCAAAATACAGCCTGCCCCCTTGGGTTGAGAAGTAAAGGTGCAACAAATCTTAGGGAAATGCAAACACTTTTTATGGCTTCTCTCCTTTCCTTTCTCTTTTCCTGCTCTTTTTCTATGCAAATTTTGAATATATTTGTCCTAACTTAAAGTAACCATGGCATATAAACATTACATTCCTTTGATTCGTGGCCCCAGAGCAGAAGAGAATTGCTATAATCATTTGTTATGAACTAAAGCAGCTCTCAGACACATATAGCTGTTGTTGCAAATGTAGTCTGTGACTCTTCCATTTTTTATGCAAGGTTTAAATGCCCATGTAGTTAAATGCCCACAGCTGACTTACTGTGTTTGTAAACCCTGGCAGTTAAAACAGTTTGTTAGTCTGTTTTCTCTACTATTCAGTCAGGTTTATTAGCTAATCTAAATCCCTCTAAATATGTTCTCTTGCCTTTCTATTATGTGCGCTCTCTAATCTAAAGAAGCATCCAGTGTGTTGGCCACAGTCACACATGCCTCAGTTACTCCTTTCCAAAGATAAAAACACAGAGTACAGACAGGAAATGATAGAAGCTTTACAGAAAAACCAAGCAAAGTACGCTGTCAGGTAAAGTGCTGACACAGTACAGAACCAAACACACTGCCACAGGCTGCGTAAGACACCCAGCTCCTACCATTTACACTCAGAGAGATATGCTGAAATATGAAGTGTTGAACTGCAGACTAAAAGAGATATTACCATGAGTATCAGTGGGCTTTTCCAGGAGTCTGAAATGCAGGCAATAGCTGTATTTTCATTAGTCTTTGTTCTTGCTTTTATGGTCAGGAACCTACGGTGATATGAAACCCTGGGAGACAGTAGATCTCCCTAACATGTATGAAAAGGCAGCCAGGTATGAGTAGCACATTGATATTCATGATTTACCTCATTTCTTGGACAATGGCTTTTCCTCGGTTAAGTACAAATCAGATGAGAGGCTTAGGAGGTGGAAAAGGAATTGAACTGTGCTGCAGGAGCAGAAATAAATGGCCTAAGATAGCAAGAGGAAGGAACTCTATAACCCAGAGTTGCTATTGGAACTGCTGTACTGGGGAAGCACCCTGTTGCTTTCATTTCCCTTACCCTCCACACCTCCCAAGTGAACTACAACTTACTGAGTTTCTGTGGCTCTGCACACATCCAATTGTTTTCAAATAACATCTTCATTTTTAGCCAAAAGCAGAAATGCTTTTGGATTTATTTATTTCAAAATAATCCATTTTGTATATATTTATTTATATATATGCATGTATGTATACATATATATACTTATATAGTCAAGATACAGTCAATGCATTATGGGCATTGCATATATATGTTTGTGTGTGTAGGAATACTATAAATACACACATATACATACTATATAATATATAAA
>NW_009242947.1:0-9474 GCF_000690835.1 Fulmarus glacialis | reverse complement strand
GCCTTGTGCTAGGGGCCGCCAGCTTGCCCAGGGGCTTTGTCATCTGGCTATTGGGTAGCAAGGGAGTGGGGCAGGATTTTGGCTTGAGCCAAATACAAGCTTTTTCCCCCCAAAGATCTTGTCACAGCGGCCCGTCCCGCCAGCCTGCCATGATAAGGCCGTCCTAAGGCTGCTGACACCCCGTAAGGAGGAAAGAGTTACGGTGACGTGGCTTTCCGAGGGCTCCCTTCCCGCATACGGCCTGGCACGGCGGGATGGAGCAACAGGCCGCAGGGAAGGGGCAAGGTGGGGGCTTAGAAACCAGGTTTTGGTACACAAAATGGCTATTCCCATCTTACTGTGTCATGATTCGCGTGGATTTTAAGGAGGCAGGTGAAGAAAAGGATCCTAAAGGATCTTTCGGGAGTATAGGGGAAGGGTCAGCAGAATATATGTGACTAATACACCTAAGTGACAAGCAGCTATTAAAAATTCAACAGCTTCACTTTAATTCTGTCCACAATCTGCCTTCCCCAGGCTTTCTTCAAATTTCCCAACTAGCTGAGTAGGGTCTATTGCTACGTAGTCAGTTTGTAGTAGCTTTCTGTCTGTCTTTCATTTCCGTCTAAGCTCCCAAAGGCTTTACAAGTAAGCACACAAGCAAACAGAGACAGGATGGTCTGCTCAGGAGTCTCTGAACTCAGTGCTATTGAGTGAGTATTTGAGATCTCCTGAAATCAAGCTGCTCTTCCAGCATCTGCTTAGAAACGCCCGAAGGCCTTGGGTTATTGGCAGTTGTGCTTGGTTATGGCTAGATAAGACTGTTTCTGGAGTCCTGCTTTTTTAAAAATCTGTTCTGCTGTTCTTACATCATTTGTAAGAGGAAAGTTGTCTGTGTATAGGCAGAGCCAAGCAGCTTTAAATGCTTTAAAATGTTGCTGTAGTATTTGCCTGGTAAGGTGCATGTGTTTCAGATGGAGTGCCATATTCCCACCTCTCTCTTACCACTTGGTGATCAAGCCTCCTGGTTCTCTGGTTGCCCACTCTTAGGTCAACTGATCCCACAGTCTCTTCCAAAACTCACGTTTATGACAGAGGACTTGTCTAGGGAGATGATGAAGCAGTGAATCCCACGCTTGGGTCTTAGTCTGGCTTTGTTGCTGAAGCTGGTATCCAGGTAGGACTGCTCATGGAAGTTCTATTTTGTTATAACTGCAAAATAAAAATTAAAACAAACAAACAAAAAAAGTCCTGTACTAGTTTGAAAAGCTACAAAGGAGAAATAATAATTTATGCAATTCTTGCTTTCCTTCTTATTGTTCAGGTATGCTGTGGCCTCCCAACATGCTGGGCCTACTGTAAGTGCTGTAACCCCTCTGCTAGGTACATACTTTGTGTCTGTGTGGGAAAGGTTAGTTCAGGACATCTTGTCTGCAGGTGGTCTCTCTTCTTCTGCACTGGATGGTCGGCTTTGGTCTCCTGGATCGGGCCACTGAACGTAGGAGGTTGGTAGCTAATCCTGGCCAGACTCAGTTCGGTTCCTGACGGTGAGCTAAGTTTTATGTATGCGATACCCCAGCGCTAACAGTGGCACCCTCTGTTTTGGAGGAATCCTCGGGCTCTGCCAGCTGGCTGCCGAGGGGCGGCTGAGGTCTCGCTTGGGCCCGGCCACGTGCCTCTGCCTCATTGTCAAGGCTGGCGGTTTGGGGAACCGTCGGGCTGTTTGTCAAGGACGAACAATGCCCTGTCTGTAGGGGATTGCGTTACTGTAAATAACGTTAGAATAGCATGAAAAATCCCTTTCAGGTCAACTCCCCCACAAGTGTTCTGGCTGGGCTATTAGCAGCTTCTCCCACCCCCGCACGCCCGGCTGAATGGGCAGTGTATTTGGCTGATTTGGGTAATGCTATTCAGTTTTGATGAAAGCGGATAGCAGAGCTTTTACTGTCCAGAATCCTGTTCATGAGCAGGCTATTGCTAGAGCTGCAAAGGGCAAAAATGGATCAAGCTGCATAATATCCTCTAGCTGAAGATTAGCTCCGGTGTCTACAAAGCTCTAAGGGAATAGTGCTCAAAATAATAGGGACGTTTGAGAGCTTTCTTACTGTGTTCTTGTCACCACTTCTTGGGATGGAGAACCCGGTGTGCTGATTGTGTATCACCCTGATGAGGCTAGCGTCTTGGTTAATCAGGACCGCTGCATTGAATAGTGTGCACTGTATGGTGGCCAAAACACGTGCTTTTGCACCACGTCTGCGTAGTCAGATGCAGGCAGTCCGGCACGCCAACAGGGCCTGCTGACTTGAGCTGGGTGCTTCCGATAATCGGGTGGCTTGTGTTGGTGGTTTGTGGCAGGGGGATGGCAACGTAGGTGCCTGTGCCTGACTGCACAGGTGTGCTTTCATCTGCTCGCTGCTTGAATACAGGTAGAGCTCTGAGCAGGAACCGCAGCGCGGGAGCAGAGCGGTGCCCCTCGTTCTCGGACGCTGACAAATACCATATGGTGCAGGGGAAGCTGCAACAAATCCTGCAACAGACAATTACGAGTTATCTGTATGTAGAGGAAGCTTGTTCCTAAAGTCTTGCCTGCTATGGTTTATACTCTGAGGCATGAGGATCTATATACTTTATTATTTTTCTGCCTAATGCAGCAACTCTCATTATCCATTGAAGATCCGCACCTGTTCCAAGTCCAGCAGGCTGCCGGCATCAGTGGTATCCTGTGGCAGGCAGTTAATTAGGTGTTCTAATAAGAAGAAAGAAAAATGTTTCCTTAGAATAATTTTGGGTACATAGCCCTTTTGCATGGCCTTTGTACAGGGAAATGAGGCTGTTCTTCTGTTGTAAGATGGAGTAAAGGAGAATGTCTGACTTACCTTCTCTATACCACAAATTATTTTGTGTACTTCTGTCTTACATGCCTTTAAAATTATTCCCAAGCTTTTTAGTCTCTTCACCTCTAAGACTTTCAAAGACCCCTAGTAACTTTAGCACTCCAGCTTTTTCAAACACACCTGTTGAAGGATAGAGTTGAGGGAAACTGGGAAGCATTCCAGTGGAACACACACTGTTGATTTTCACGCAGTATTGTAACGCCTTTAGTTTTTTTCACCCCTCTCCATGGTCAGAGTATTTCAACTGGATGGAGCCTTTAATTGAGCACAATGATTCTCAAGTCTGCGTCATGAAATGTGTATCCTTTTTTTTACTCTTTGTTGAAGCATTTTAGTAGACCTACAGTTTTTGCCTATTCTTAGTAATTTCATAGACTTAGCGCAAAGCAGTCATTATTCTGTCTGCGTGGTCTGAATTGTCCTCTACAGTGGCCACTTTTATGGATCTTGGCACCCAAACCTTGTATAACTCAGGGCCACACTGATGGTTCATTTCCAGAGGAATAGATGTGCCATTCTCCATTTCATCTTCTGGGGAATGAGTCTTTTTTGTCCCGTAAGGCTTCTCCGTATCTCTGTTGCTATGGGAATTTCTGAATTTTGCTTGCAAAAAGAAGGCAATGAGTAACAGTTTGATTCAGCTAGAGTTCCTAAATGTAGTCTCTGTGCAGAGGTTATAGGATGAAGAAGAATTGATGTGGTTTTGGGGTTTGTTGGTTGGTTGGTTGATTGGTTTTTGGTGGGGTTCTTTTTTGTTTAATCTAAGAGTCGGTAATTACCTTACAGGCACTCTGACTTTGTCAGCTCCTGGAGTGGGGATGAGGAAGAGAGATAGTTGTGAGGAAGGAGGGAAGCTCTTGAAAGGAGAATGCAGCAGCTCCAAAGGGGATGCTACGAGAACTCCTGCGTAGCACAGGCCGTGTGAGCCCGTGGCAGCGAAGCACTCTGTTCCTCACCCTCCTTGTCTCTTTTACAGATAACTGACTCAGCTGGGCACATCCTGTATGCTAAGGAGGATGCCACTAAGGGCAAGTTTGCCTTCACCACTGAAGACTATGATATGTTTGAGGCCTGTTTTGAGAGCAAGCTTCCTGTGGGTAAGTGAAGTGAAAGGTCTGTTGGCTGCTTCTAGCTTCCAAACAAGTTCATGTAGATGTGTGGATTAGGGGTATGGGTAAAGTGATCCTGAGTGTGGTCCGCAGAACACTGTTTGACGTTTAAAGCTGATCTTCAGGAGGTTGTGGGCAGTCTCACTGCAGAATATCTGCTGTTGGTGTTGCATTTGAAGTTAAATAATCCTCTGTGGCTGTCGTGTAGAGTGCTTGGGTTTCCTCTGAAGGGGGAATTGTGTTCTTCCCGCAGAGGTCACCACAGTTGCAATGAGCAGCAGTACCAGGGAGCAAACCACACCTCTTTTGCCCTTTTCATGCTTCTCCTCATCTTGCAGTCAAGCCAGGACAGAGCAGGATGACATCATTTTCAGGACCCTGGCTTTCTCCCCAGCTGACCACCTCTCCCCATTTGGTGGAACATGATCTCTCCACAATGTGTACTTGGCAGCAATCTTGCGTTAGGTTAGCAACCATTTTCTGGGGTTGGGGGGGGTGTGTGTGTAGAGAATGTGGCCTCGGTTTGCACCCGCAACTGCTCTCTAAGTGGTCAATAAAGGGAAGGGGAAATGAGCAGGACGTCAGCCTTGCATTTGTGCTGCAGGGATGGTTGCCTAACAAGCGCTGAGGCTCGTTTCCTGTGAGTGTGACGCATGTGCTGCTTTGGGTGGCTGGGCTCAACTTCAGGACAAACGTGCTGAAAACAGCCAACACGTGGGCTCCAGTCTCATTTGCGGTGGTGTGAGTGCGTGCAAGTTCGTAGGTGCTCACATCTTTTCACGGTCGCTGTCAGAGTTCTGCTCCCTGGACCTGGTTCTTCTTAGGTCTTATCCTGAAAGATCCCAGAGCATTTCACAGAGCTGTCACTAGCAGCTTTCCTCATATCTGTTGAAGGGCAGCCTCTGTTTTGCTGTTCTGCTCCACGTATAAGATGCAAATAGTTTGCAAGTTGAAGAGAACTTTCCAGAAAGAGAAGGCTATCTTCTTTGCTGGGATTGGGAGGGATCTGGCTTGTAACACCTCTTCTGTAGTATTTTACAGATAAGACAGTGACCCCAAATGCTCAGGATTTTGCTTTTATTTCACTCCAAAGGTAGGGCTCCTTAACGCATCGAGACATGCGGGCACTAGTGACTCATCTGGGAGTCACTCATGCTATTTACTGTCCAACACCTGGGTATTTGGGAAGTCTCCAGACAGTCCCACGAATCCCCCATAGCTTCCATGTGATTACACACTGAAGTGGGAAAGACTTCTTTCTTTAGTTGTGTCTAGACTCTTATTTCAGTGCTTCTGACCAGAGGGTTCTTGCCTAGACTGGGCCCCTTATAGTTCTTTTGATTGTAGCAAATGTTTGTTCCCTGGCTCCCTTATATTGTTCTAAGTTTGTTTTAAAGCTTTCACTACTGTTGAGGATAAAATATTTCTAAATGCAGCTTCTACCTAATGACCAGTGGGGCATTGAGGTGCCAAAATCTAGAGCTGTTCAGTTGAGCAGCTGGATCCTTTACTGGAGGCTTTCTCTTTAGGGGCCTCCAAGCAGCCAGTTTCTTTTTGGACCCAGGTGCCCCAAATTCCTTCCTAAAGAGAGATGCTGCATGGTGAGTATCTCCAGATTTCCCATGCCTGTGCTGGAAATTAAGGAAGCATTAAAGTAAGGGAGGTGGCACTGTGAGGCTTGATCATCTGCAGGACTTGGTTAAAGTACTGTGGAAGAAGTAACCATGTCCCAAGGAAGTGCCTTGTTTCCTCTATAAGGTCAGCATGGGACTGGGGGAACTGACCAAGTGCTGTGTTATCCCCATGTTTCTCTTTAAAGGTTTTTATTTTCAGAGTCTCATCAAGTAAGTGGTCAGGACTTGTAGTGCGGCAGCCAAGGGGGATGTTGGTGGTGTACTGGAAGAGAAAAACTGTTGGTAGAGGAAGGCCAGAGCCGTTGGGACCCGAGGGGTCTAAGCAGCTAAGGGATTTCTCAATCCTTAACCACAGAAATGAGGAAGAGGAAGTGAGAAGAAGATCGTATTTAGAAGGTCCACCTTATCAGAGTGGACGAATTCTTAGGGTGCTGCTTGGAGCTGTGGGTGTTTGCATGATGGGCTTTTTTCCCTCTTCCAGGATGGAAGGGCCCTCTCTTCCTGACCAGTGCTCTGTTCCCAGGCACACTTACTCTCGCACCGTATGCTAATCTCTGAGATGAAAAGCCTGGCCTGCACTACATGCTCCCCTGTAGGGCTCTTCCTGTGTGCTAATCTTTACCTCTTTGCTCCTTCTGTAATCCTTCTCTCCCCGAACTTTCTTTCTTGTTATGCCTCATTTTTTCTGGAATTCCTGAAAATTTTTTGACATCCAGTTCAACCATCCTGTTTTTCCACTGACTTTGCAAATTAGGAGCTCCTCTAATCTCCCAGCAAACAGTTCTGTGCTCATGTGAGATGACTTCTTGAAGACCTTCTGGGAGATGTAGGTATCAGTTTAGATCAAGATCTCTGGGACTTCACTGTTTTTCTCTTTGCTGCTGATCCAGTCTGCTCTGGCGAGCCCTGGCTGCAGGAGGAACAGGGAGTTACTGAGGATCTGATGAGCATAAAGGGAGCTGCCTAATGCCTTGGGCTCAGTAAACTTATAGAAGAGCAGCTTGAGTTTTTCCAGGCCAGTCCCTGACAATGTTAACCTCTTGCAGAATGTCTGCTTTCCATCCCTTTGCACCCAGCAGCTCTAGGGTTTCTGCTTTCTTACTGCCTCTTGGCAGCTCTCCCTTCCAGCCCTTCCAGTCAATTAGTCCTTCCAGTTCTGTTCTCCTGTTCACTGGCCTTTTCATATTTCTTATCTCTTCCTGGAAGCTCCAGCTCTCCACCCAAGTTGCTGTAATTTAAACAACATTAAAAAAAACTCTCACTGAACTGTGTGTATTGAATTTTCTTGTGCAGCTACTGTTGGCTGTCCTACCTGCCAGTCTCCAGGCATGCTGGTTATATGTATGGCATAAGCAGTCAAAACTTGTGGCTGGAGAAAGGAGCACTGGGTGGTTGTATACAGCCTGTCTGCTAAAGAATAGTGTTGGAATTTTAGTTTGTTTTTACAGTAACTAGTCTTTTATAAGAAAACAAAAAAATTCCATCCTAATCCTATTTTATCCATTGGGCTCTTACATAGCTGGGTTTGAATTTTGAGCTCCAGTATCCCTCAGGAAATTTAAGAAACAGTTTGTAGTTGATATGGACCATCTTGTCAGTAGGTTATTCCATGTTCTGCAAACAGTAGAAGGTGGAGGTGGTTCTGCTCTGGTGTTGAAGAGCTGTTCAGTGGTAGAGAGAAAATTTGCAAATGTTGTATTGAAGATTTGGAGTATCTTCCTAGCTCTGACTGGAGTGACCCAGTGTAACCTGTACACTAAATTTGTTTGTGGACTGAGGGAACGTCCACCTGGCAGCCTCCTAAGGCAAAGTGTGAGTATTGGATATGCTCCTGGATAAAGACTGTGAAATTCATAGCATAAGTGAATTCAGACCTTGTGTTTTGCTGGCAGCCAGCTGAAGACAACTGTATGCCCCAACGTGCTGGGATTTGGGAATGTGTTATGTACAGACATTTCCTTGGTGGGTGGTATAGTGGAATATGATACTCGGGTCAGCTGATGTGCTGCATTCTTTAGGGTATCTTACATGTCTATCCTATATATTTTTTTCTTCCCTCTTGTGAATGCTCTCAGATGTTACAGTTTGTAGCAGTTAAAAGAAGCTATTAGCCATAGCTGTCCCTAGCTTGGGGGCTACAGCCTTAAAAGGTACCTACTGTGCTGTTGCCTGCAGCCTTATCCTACTTGCTGTTTGTGGAGCTCCACCTGGCAGTTCTTTGAAGTGGTGTTTTCCCAGATTCAAAAGCCTCTTGCCATCTTGGGCTTTGCATTAGTAGTGTGGGTCTCAGACATCTGAGCTGTTCTTTCCCTGAAAAGATACGTTGGTAAAGGGATTGCCTTCGTTTCTGCAGATACTGCAGCATGCGAGGGTCAGTAGTCCCCCATATGCCATATTCCTTAATTAGAGCAGTTTACCTTCTGCTCCTTTGAATGTAAAATCATTTACAACCCCAATAACCTTGACAAATTACCGGTGCACTTCTGCTATGAGGAATGTGGGCTTCCCAGCTGAATATTTATCCCTCTGGTGACTTGTCTTTCGCCAGGCTGTCTCATAGCAGCTGGTATTCATCTTCTAATCCTCTGCAGTTTTTACAGTGATTTGCATCCTACACACACTTAGCACTTTTAGTTACAGCTTGTTCTCATTATCTTTGGGAGGCTCTCTTTCAGCCAGGATTTATTGTGAAGTCTCTGTATTTTTAGGCTGGACTGTGCTGCCTCCACAGTTAGCTGCAGACGTGGAGGGAGGGGAGGGATGTTGTGAGTTCTTCCTCGGTGGTGGGGAGAGCTGGTGATTTCCTGGCAGGCTGAATGTTTCGCACAATGAATCCTTTCATTATGCTTCCAGGAACAGGGAGGATGCCGGACCAGCTCGTGATTCTGGATATGAAGCATGGAGTAGAAGCAAAGAACTACGAGGAGGTACGTCCCCTGACTGCCTGCACTGCAGGCTCCCCTTTCCCAGCACTCACGTGATGCCATTTGTAAATCTGGGGCTCGTGATGGGAAGCTGTTTTCCCAGCGGTAATGAAAGCCTGTCTGCAACCTACAATTCCAGTGAAGCTTTGTGTGTTAGGGGAGAAAAAAAAAACAAACATCAACTAAAATTAATTCTGTACTCTGGGAACTGGAGCCTAATGTGAGCATTTCTTTGCTAGGATGGCGTGACCCAGCTTCTGGGCATAGGTATTAGAGGCAACAAGAGACTGAGATGTGAAGTTTCCCCAGCCCCAGCAGTGGAGGGCATTTTAGGTTAATATCAGATCCTCCTAAAGGTCAAGTTACGTTGTTACTGTTCTTACCTTCCTGACGCCTGTAAGATGTACTGGCTCAACAGCCCTGAAATGGCACTTGTGCATTTCTAAGAACTAGCAGTGTATCAATGTAAAGGTGTTTGGCAGAGTAGTAGCTAGTGTGAAATGAGTATTTGGTTTGAAGGGATGACATTGCGAAGAGGCATAAAGCCTAAACGTTTCCATCTTAGGAGGACATAGCTTTCTTAGACTCAAGAGCCAGCTGTGTGGAATAGCAGTTGCTTTGTGGCTGGGACAGCGCTGGCTGGTTTGGATGCTGAATTTTGATGACTGCTACTATGCTTTTGGTTCAGTAGAATTTGGGGTCAGTCAGCCCCCAGCACAGAGCCTGTGCCTGAGAAAATGAAAGTTGTTGGCGGAGAAAGGTTCCTGCAAACGATTGCTGTGTCCACTGTGCACAGCAGTGTGGGAGATGCCTTAGGGAGGAGAGTGGGTAGCAGAGGAGGCTGTGCATGGTGCCAGTTAGAAAATGAACGAATTTCTGAGATGAGCATGCTGGGGAGGTGCTAGCAGGGGAGGTGCATCGCTTGACCTGCTGT
>NW_009242946.1:0-9117 GCF_000690835.1 Fulmarus glacialis | reverse complement strand
GATTCTATGATTCTATGATTCTATACAAACAGAAGAAAGAGGAGGAAATTTCAGGGATGGACTATGAAAAGTAAACCATTTTTTGGCAGTAAAAATAGAGGGTAGCTCAAACGAATTTTCAGACGGAAGTTGTTCTTGAATTTTTCACATAGTTGGCTCTGGAGTTCCATCCTCTTTTTCAGATGCAAAATGGCAAGGTAACAAGTATTTGGACTTTTATGCTTGTGAACTATGGTACAGCAACGGATTCTTCTGCTTATCTTGTATCTCTTTTCTTGCAGCCTGATTGCCATGATCTTCCAAAGCATTGCTTAGGATCCCGAAGCAAGTATCAAACAATTGTCTACAATTTTCTCCTTATTACATTCCACTTTACTTTGGCCTATCAGTCCTCTTCATATTCTTTACTTTCCAGTGATACTGTCCAGAGACTATCCAGCAATCTCAGTGGGTTAAAGATGTGGAAGTTAATGCTGTATGGACCTGTAGCTTTCCATATTTCCTTTTGATTCCCATAGTCCCATGGTGCGAGACTGATTTTTTCTTTTAATGCATGCACTTTCTGAAGTACTAGATCTAGTCAGATTATCTTCTTTACTGTTGTGCTAGCTGATAAGTATCAGTGATACTAAAATAATACTCACATTTCTGCCACAGCCAATCTTTTCTTTTTCATGGGCTTGTTCACTTAGAGACTTTTACATCTCTTCTATGGGGATTAGCTTTAACTCTGAGCATTTATTTATATGGTGTTGTAAGAGAACAGAAGGTCAAAGAGAAGAAAGAGGAAGAATTCACAAGAAAGAAAACTAGAAAAATTAGCTATAAGGGCTTGTGGAGACCCTGTCTGTGTAAAGATGAGTTTCCCCAATAAAGTACAGGGCAATTTCTTTCCTAAATGCTTCCTTCATTTTACTTTTGTACCTTTGCCCTGACCCAAACTTTCATCTCTTTTTTCCACAGAGTCCATTACATAATCTTCTCATTTCTCCATTAATCATTTGGCTCCAGCAACATCCAATACTGCCAGGAATTTAAACCTTTTCCTGTGTTGGCGATGATTCTTAGCCCTGTTGTCAGGTCTAAAATATAGCCTCTTGCAGTTTATATAAAGATGAGAAGTGTAATGATGTTTGAACACCAGTGTGATCTGGAGTTTGAGCTTTGTGAATTCTGAATTTAACACAACACTTCTCTTTTTCCCATGTAAAGACAAATGAGCACAGGAGCCCTTATGCAAGACTGGGCATCTTCAGCTACTCACTGCAATATCTGCTTTTACAACCAAAAGATATGCACATGCTCATAAGGGGGTGAGAACATAATCTCAATTTGACTGTATACTAAGGGCTAGATTGTGCCTTGAAAAACAGGAAGGAGAAACACAACAGCAAGATTCTTTAAGGAATAATGGCAGGCTTGTTTCTAAGAATTTTTAGGACAGGTCAGAATGCTGCAAGGCTGCAATTCCGCCTTTGTTTCCTTCTGCCTCTTCAGTTATCCGAAAACAGCTAGAAGATTACACAATTCCAGTGTCTAAGCAAACTAGGTTAAATATTCAGAAAGGTTTAAGAGGTCAGATTGTTCCCCATGTTTGATGCTTGCAGATGAGTCATGTTCCAAAAAAATCAACACATGAGTACTGTGCTTTTAAATGTATGCAGGACTCAGCTCTGGAAAATCTGGTCCCCCTGAAACTGGGAAGTTAGTATTATGGCATGATGCTGGGTGCATGGAGCAGGACACTAGCTACCTCTGTACTGGTGAATTCAAGCATATGAAGAAATGTCTGTGGGCATGAATTTGGCCTGTGCTAACTACTGCATTCCCAAAGAATTCCAAGCACACCTTGACAATTAAAATTTTATCACAAGATAAAATCACAGAATCATTCATATTGGAAGGTGTCACAGAGAAAAACTATTAATTTTGCATAGTTTAAACCAAAGGAAAGTTTGAAATGGTTTATTAGTTTGCTAATGACACGTAATTAACCAGTAATCAATGAACTATACATGCAGGATGAATATTGTTAATATAGCAATAAAGCAGAACACATTTACAAGATGTTAATAAATCCATACAAATTTCTAAATACGTCTCTATAACTAATCCCAAGGAGTTCTAATCACAAACATACACACAGTGTCACACACACAACCCCTCCCTAACAGCACATGTGGGTTATAAGTACCCCCCTGCCCTGTCTTCGGGTGCAGGCTCCCCCACTTGCACCCATGTCCTGCAGGAGTTGTGGATGCTCTCACCTTCTGGGGCTCCATGCTGCTCCCTGCAGCTGGTGAGGCTACACCCATGAGCTCACGTGCACCCCAGGGTGTATGGGTCCCTGCTTGCAGTAGCCTGTACTGTTGCCCCCCTGGCCAGGGAGCAGGCAGCTTATGGCACCTGACCAGACTGCTCTGTCTGGCCGAGGTAGAGGTGTGACGCCAATGGGATGACTTCTAGCAGTATCAAACCAGGTTTTTACTGCTGCTCTGCCTACTCCAAGGTCTCTACCCACATGTTACAACTTGTCATGCTTCTTTTATACTTCTTCTCAGACTGACTTCTGCTTCATTTCAAAAGTCCCTTTGTAATTCCTTGGTTATTCTTTTTCCAGCTGATGTCTGTCTTCCCCTTTTACATGATCAGTGGGGGGCTGATAGTTGTCTTTCTATTTAGCACAATAAGTTGTGGGCAAATACTCTCTGGTTTTGCATATTCAGCCTGGCACATGTTCTTACCTCATGTTCTTACCCTAACAGATGCTGTTATCCAGGCCATTTGCCAAGGGTAGAGTGTGAAAACACCCCACAAAAGTGATTTTGTGAAGCCATCTAGTCCAAGCCCATGCTCAAAACAGGTTCAACATGCAAATCAGATCAGATTGCTTAGGGTTTTGTCCAGTTGGGTCTTGGAAGCCCCCAGACCTGGAGCTTTTACAATCTCTTGGGGCAACTGGCTCCAGTTCTTAATTATACCGAGCAATTTTTTCCTTGTATCTACTTGGAACCTGCACTGTCATAATTTAAGACCATTGTCTCTTGTCCTTCAGCCATGCACCTCAGCAAAGTGCTTGGCTCTGTCTTTTCAACAACTTCCTTGTAGGAGTTGGAAGGCTACTGGCAAGTACCCTCAAAGCCATTTCTTCTCCAGGCTGTACAAGCCCAGTTCCCTCAGCTTTTCCTCACAGGGCACATGCTCCAGCCCCCCACCATCTTGAGGATCCTCCAATGGACACACACAAGTTTATTAATGTTTTTTTCTTGTACTGGAAGTGCAGTGCTTGGGACATGGTCTTGTAAGAGTTAAGTAAAGGGGAGTGATCACTTCCCAGTGACACTACTTCCCAGTAGTACAATGCAGGATGCTGTTGGCTGCCTTTGCTGCCAGAGCACATTGCTGACTCATGTTTTGCCTGCTGTCCACCAGGACAACTAGGGCCTTTTCGGTGCATCTGAACCCCAGTAAGTCCATCGCTACACTGTACAAATGCAGGGAGTATGTCTGTGCTAGTGTAGGACTCTGCATTTGTTCTTCTTCAATTTCAAAACGTTCTTGTCAGCTAATTCTTTTATCCTATGTAGGCCTATCTGAGTGGCAGCCCTGCCCTTGAATGTATTGACTACACATCCAGTTTGTTGTTCATATTCTGGGGAGCATTCCTGTTTGCTGCTACAGATGGTACTATGCCACTTCAATGTCCTCATTCTCCCACTGCCCTCCAACAGTGTCACAATAGGCGTAACAACTTCACATGTCCATCCAATGTGATAAGAAGACACCAGAGAGCAGTAGATGTCTGAGTCATACACCAAAAAAGGGTTTGGTTCCTGCAAAGGTTAAAGGAGATGATACAAAAAGTCATTTAGCCTGAAGATAAGCAGCAAAAGGGGGAGCAACAGAACTTTCAGGAGCTGGAGTGTCCCAAGGCATACTGGCAGCAGCTGTGGGCTGTGTGCTGGAGTACTGAAAACTCATCAGGGACTGCAGGCCTAGGGAGGGTGGGGCAGGCTGTTTCTTAAAAAGAGGAAGGTGTGATAACAGTAGATAATGACAGAACATGCAGGCATGTGGTACTAGACAATTATACTCCTGAACAGCCACAAAAGCCCGTGGAATATGTTCTGTGTCAGGATCTGTGTCAGCTAATTTTCAGTCTAATCAAGGCTGACTTGTTTTGTGAAACATAAAGTTAAAATCACATAGAAGAGGCTGTTCCATGCCAGTGGCATCAGTGACAGAAGATGTTTCTCAATATGTTTAACTGTAAATATAGACCGTATGCCTTCTTTTTCCTACTTCCCTTTCCTGCAACTACACTGTGCAATAGCTCAAGACACGTGTTTTCTCAAACATTCTCTTAAATTGATTGTCGATGGAGACTAAATTCTGACTTACATGTATGGCAAACCATTGGAATCCAGTGGGAAATTACACTGAAAGATAAAATTGTGAACTGAATTTTTGTTTGGAAATCAGTACAATATAATATAATTCCTTTTACAATATAAGCAATAGAGCAGTGAGAATGCTTATTTCCTCAGAATATTTTGTTTATACATTATCAGCAACTGAGTTCAGCAAACAGAAAATACAGTTTTCTTTCAAAGACTGACAGTTCCATGCAAGTCCAGTGATCGAAAATTCCTGAGCAGAAAGAGTTTTTACTCCCTTTGTGTGGAAAGATGAGAAAAAGTGTAAGACATATATCACCCACTCACACCTCCTCTAGGGATATTTGGAGATGCAGTCTAGCAATCCGAGCTGATGAGCAGTGGATTTTCCACTTCACAGGAGAAGCCAAAGTTTTGCATTTTATCCCTTTTTGAAATGAAAACTAGAAGTGCAACCACATTTTCCATTTGAAAATTTCCAGGCAGCTCTAGTACCTGCATATGAACTTAGACAGTAGAAGGGTAATGGACGCCCAGAAAGACTCAGTGAAGGAAAACATCTTGTACTCAAGAGCTCATTTTTCAGCAGCCAGGCTTCTATTCAAAAGGCCTAGCTGCTCATTACTGCTCTACCATGAGGCATGTGTTGCTGCACGTTGCACAGACAGTAAGAAACAGTGCCAACTGAGACAACTTTTCTCAGAGACACGACACAGAGGACACACTGTAAGAAATGACACAACTAATCAATTTACTGTGAATGTCACAGAGGTGGCCTTACAGCAAAAATGAGGATCTTCAATACAGGAAGAGAGGTGAGCAAACTCTGGTTAGCCCTTCTTTCGTCCCTCCGCAAAACAAATACTCAGTGCAACTTTAAAGTGGATTCTGTGGTTATTCCTCCCAGCAGAACCAGAGAGTCTGGAAGGCTCCTATCCAGGCTGCATCTCATTAGATGCCCCTAAAACTCTTGAGCAACATTTCTGGTTATTGAGTTTGAGGCTCGCTTGCTTAATTGTCATTATTTTGTACATTATTTCCTGTACTAACTAGCATGACTGATATTGTGAAGAGCTGAGCAAAAGAAGAAACTGTGATTTCCAGTAACCATGTCTGCTAGCCAGTGAAGATTTTGCAACTGCTCAGAAGGCTTCACTATATTAAGATGAAATATGCTAATACACACACCTTGTGTAGAGGGAATAGTCTAGATGCATGTAATGTCTTGTTATTTTATGTTAGTGGAAACTTACTAAGAATAGGACATTAATAAGGCACAGATGTAGCTAACACAATATAAGATAGCACCAAGGAACTTTGAGGTACTGTAGTAATTTCCAGAGAAGACCTGTTCATGCCTTCTATCTTCTTTTCAGGACTTCCTACCAAGTATTAAAATCATTTACCTACTCCAGCTGTAGCTTGTGACCTTTTCTGTCAAGGTTTTTGTTATATAAAATTAAGGCCAACCTTATCTTTAAGAGACAATTTGGGTGGTAAATTAGATAATGCAATATATGGACTGTTTCAGGGGGTAAATGTACCTTCCTTCCTTTGAGGATTCATTGTAAGAACTAATGCCTGTAAAATTAAAAAAAGAGGGTGCTGAAAACAAATATGAATTTTATGCCTTCCTCCACATCATGATTATGAGTGTCATCATGCAGATGTTAATCCAGAGCAGGCGATGCCTCTCTCAGACCAGTGAGCCTTGTCATCAGAGGTCAGATAGAAGCTTGCAGCTGGGGACAGTCAAGCTGGTGAACGAGAAGGAAAAGCTTTCTGAGACCATAATCCCTTCACTCATGTCAAAACAGATTTGAGCTATTGTTCAGCCTGTGGAACCTCTATTACCTTTAGAAGTCATTCTCTCTGAAAACGTTCAGAAGCCTATGGATGGGAAACTTGAAATGAGCACAGTTTAAAGGAATTCACCTGTGTCACTTGAAGGAGAGAACAGCCTGTGCCCTACACTTGTGAACATAAAACACAGGCACAGTGAAAGTCCACTGGTTTATGAGTTTTGATGTTAGAATAATTACAATCATATGGTTTTGATCAATTTTCCTAATTGTTATCATTTAACATGATATGACTTGCCTTAATCTTGGTCTGAGGGGTAAAGTTCCTTTAGTTATTGATGGAAGCAGTACTTGTAAATGAGATACAAGCTGCCAAGCATAACCATAATGCACAGCTGAAAAGCTCTGCTAAGAGAAACAAGAAACCCAGAAGAAAATTAGAATCCACTGCAGGGCAAGTAAAGCCTACATAAGGGATTAATAAAAGACAAAAGGTTGGAAAGTGTCACTGTAGTCTGAAGAGAGCTCAAAACTTATGTGGAGGTAAGAAAGGATGCAACATGGGAAATAACTACTAAGGCTGACCATGGTCATGACTTCTGGGAACCTAAATATTAACTTTGTAAATAGAGATAAAGAAGGGGAGTAGAGGACGTGGGAGTTTGGAGACCAATCCATCTTCTGACCAATTCATCTTCTTTAGACTGAAGGCCAGTAAGGCCTAAGCAGGTTTTTGTTTTTTCATACTCTCTGAAATCACTGTTACGTTGAGAAAATTATCAGCATTTAGTCAATATAAATTATTAGTAAGTACATGAGCATCAGTCAACATAGCAAAAGTAAAAACTGATTACATGATTTGATAGAAATCACAAAGTATCTAGAGGTATTGGTCATAAAATAAAGGGGTATATGGGCCCTTTCAAAGAATCCAAAGGAATGGTTTGTTTGAGTTTACAAGAAAACTAGGCACATATGCTGGGTCTCAGCAGAATTAGAAAAACCGCCAAGTGTTGCATGGAACAAACAAACAAAATGCCTTAGTTTCTGTTATGGAAACTTCCATAAAGTACATTGATTACAGAAGTTGAAAAGGAAAGGGAGAGGCAGAAGGAGAGAGAAATTGTAACATTACCTGAAATAAAATCATCTCATTGTTCCACTTGGTGTGGACAGACTGGTAACATCTTGCAGTGTGTTGCAAAAAATGCAGACAAAGAAGGATCAAAGCTACTTTTTGAAATTTCAAATTTCAAAGGGCACCTGAGCCCTATGACTGAGTTCAGATTAAACTAGACAGCTGCCTACCAGATCTAAAAGAAGTTAACTTCTAGCAGTAGCAGTCACAACTTTTACAAAACGATGTGAGACTCAGCTTGAGAAAACTGAGAATCTTAAGGCCGATCAAATAAATGCCCACAGTATACCAATAAAAACATGTAATATTTGTTGTGACGCTTGTGTATTCCTAGAATCAGATCAAGAATTCAATCTCAAATAAGATGAATGCAACTGAGCTGTGCTTTGTATTGAAAGAAATAATAATTCCAAATATTTAACCAGCCTATAACTGTTAGGGAGGTGTAAGTTCAGGCAGGTCTCGAAAAAAATCAGTCCTGATCATGACATGGACTGAGAACTATCAGAAATTCTAATACGTCCCTGAGAAGCTGCAACGGCTCAACTGAAGAAGGCTTTTTTATACTAATGGCAAAAGTGAAAATGCAGTTATCAGATACCTTAGTTTGGAAGAAAGGCAAGGACCAATGTCAACCAACTGATTTTGTAAAAAGATCAGCATTTTAAAGTAAGGAAAGGGGCACGTCAACATTTGGCTATGGGAACAGATATTATCAAGGGAACAAAACCACAGCAAGGGACTAAACTTGAAGAGACAAGTCAGATAATGGTAAAAAATATAAAGGAAAAAGGATCATGCTGCCTTCTATCATGCAGAAGGACCCTGTGTTATTACTGACAAATGTTCTTTTCCATCTGATGTATATGCCCACTTGAGAAATAGAAGGCAGTTGGAGAGGTAAACCCCATGGTCTCAGCAAGTCTTCTGAACAGAGTGAAAAGTTCTTTTTTTCCTTTTTTGGGTTTTTTTTGTTACAGCAACCTACCTTGCCATCCTGTGTTTCAAGACTTTGAATTCAATGATTTCCCATCCATAACAGGACAGGGGGGAGGTGGCATTTTGTTCAGAGCCCTGCCAGTTCACAACACTGAATGAATAGGCTAAAATTAATTTGCCTATTTATTGGTCAAGCCTTCTTGGAAAAATTAATCACACTCAACTAAAGAGCCTTTCATTTTAAAGTAGTGAACTTTTCATTTTAAAGTAGTGAACTTTAAAATTATATGAGGAAAGGCAAAATATTCTCTAGAATACACAAAAGTTTAATATTTTCCTAGTGAAACAATCTCAGCCCTGCATTGGGTTGTAGAATCTTTATGGGCCTGTACTGTAACTCAAGTGCAGCACAATCCATACAAAAGCAGTGGCAGTAGTGGTTGGTAGTTAGAACTCATCAACAGTGTACTATTTTTTCATTGAAATTGTAAAGATTAACCTACAGAAGTAGTAAGCTTGGAAAGCTTTTGCCCCAAACCCAAGAAAGTAGAATATTTTTGTTGGGGCAACAAGGGCAGACTCTGACCTTACATATCAAATTATTGCTTACAGTACATGTAATGAATTTAGATATATGCATGGAACTGTTCATGATACTAGCACTGGTAACACTGTAAATAATAAATATTGCTATGACAAATACGTTGGTTCCTAGCCCCAAATTAATGACTATTCATGTTAAGTAGTATCTCCATGTCTTCCAAGCAGGTCAGAAGGTTCTCAATAGTGTAATAAACAGCAGCTTGTGCTTGAGATCATAGAATCACAGAATCATTAAGGT
>NW_009242945.1:0-9149 GCF_000690835.1 Fulmarus glacialis | reverse complement strand
CTCCTACCCTTCTGATTCTCTCCCCATCCACGACAGTGAAAAAACCATGAGTAGAAAATACTATGAATGCTAAGAAGTGACTAGTTGTACTAGTGTGTGTGTGTCTATATATAGTTTTTTCTCTATGTATATCTGACATTGTCTGAAAGTCCTCAGTTAATTTGAAGTTAAAGGGTTATTATATACATCACTGATATTTTAAATCTATCAAATGAATTACAAGGACTTGCTAGAGCAAGACATGCCTGAGATCACAACAAAAAAAGGACTAATTGATTCTGTTTTAACCAAGCAAAAGATGTGTCTTCCATATCTCTCTCAAGTAATAGATGGTACCTCTGAGGAATTCTACATCTCGTACACCTTCCTAAACATTTATCTACAAAAATTGTATAGTTCACTGTGCAAGAAATAAAAATCCACGTAATCAAAAATAGCACTAAATGGTAGGATTTTTGCTTGCATTTAACCTTTTAGAGTGCTGAACTGCATTCTCTAGCGTCCTTAACATACATGACATTCAGGAGATACAGTTTAAAGTCATTTTGAGAAGAAAATCTGTAAATTTAATGAAGTACATTTTTAAGAAATCACAGGCATTTGCTTACCACAGATATTTCTTGTGTAATCTAGAAACACGCAGAACACATAAATATGAGCTTTTGTATCAAGATCAAGATCAAATGATAAGCCTCATTGCCATGAACTGACTGGAACAGGAATAGAAGGTACAAGTCTTACCTGACCTTGATGTGGCTGCAGCTAGGGGCTTAATTTTCTGAACCAAAGTATTGCCTGCTGCGATGTCTACCCCACTGTTTTTGTAAGTCAGGCCTCTGAAAGATTGTTAAAAAAATGTTATGGCAATTGATTACTAAATGCACAAACATATATTTAAAAATAGTATTTACCTCTTTACATCATTGCATCACTAAGAGGATTAACCATTCAGAATCGTATTCTGCTGTCAAGTACAACTATTTTCCTGCTTGTACAGTAACTTTGCTCATATAAAATGATTTCTAAGTATTGCAGTATTCATTTCAGGCAGGCTCAACAGCTCAAAGGTTAATCTTTTTGCTGTTTGGAACCTGACCTCACACATAGATCTGAAGATAGGGAGTATTACACCAAAGAAACATAACTTCATGGATTTGCACTACAGAGAGTTTGCCATATGCAGTATTCAACTAGTTCCAGATATCTTGAAAACAGCATCAGAGCATCAGCATCATACGCTATCCAGTCAAATACCAAGATAAAAAGCAACCAAAAAAGAAAATCCAACAACAAGGTAAAATAGGTGGAATAATGGATCTGATTTTGCAAGGTTTGAATACCTGGTCTGGATACTGAAGCATCAGTAGTATAGTTCCTATACTCAAAACAAAATGTATACAAAAATGCACTGCTAAATCAGACCACCTCAGTACCTTGGAGGATCAAGCTCAAGTAAGCTTTTCAAAACAGAAGTATCACATAAATCAATAGTCCTTTCTGATACTTTTGAGAGCTTTACAACTGTAGCTTAAAGGTTGCCTCTCCTCATTGCCTGGAATGATACCACCACAAAACCAACAGCACTTCTTTTTTACTTAAATGGACTTTCTATTACAGTATATATTTTTAAGTTTATTTAAAAAGAACTAGGTTCCTGAGGTCCATTTTAGCAATCTAGAAAGAAATGTCCATAAGCTCCGGGTTTTTCTTTTGTATACAGCCATACGATACAGAAAATACCCTTACTACAAACTGGTGTGTGTAACTTGTTTGTCCATATGACTGACTGGAGACATTAAGTATCATTTCATATTTACAGAGGGACCTTTTAATTTTGGAGATAGTGAGTTCAGTGACTTTTAATTACTAGTTGTACCAAACATTACCTCACTCTAGTTAAGCAATTGCTATTTCTACACTGTCAGTGGCACGAACCAAGCTACCTGGTGTATCCCTATTTTACCTATTTTAGCTCTCTTATTGATATGATTCAGTATTAAGTTTAAATTCTAAGGGTGAGCACACTATTGATTAACAAGGACATGTACAACAAACAACTGGCCAAAGAGCTGTGGTACCAGGAAAATACAAAGATACCTGCACTCACATTATATCACTGCTCAAAAATTTGTAAGAGGAAAATAATTGTAAGAAGCAGCTGTTCAGCCTGTGAATAAGAGTCAAGGAAATATTAGGCTGCAATAACCTGAGACCAGTCAGGCCCTTTCAGTCTGAACATGATGAATATTCAACATATTTTCACCTTATTTTTAAAAGCATGATATCTACTTCGACTCTTTAAAAGGAGAGTATTGTTCTAAAATATTTTTTATTAAATAAGTATTCTGGATATTTTCACAAAGTGAAATGCATAAGACTTAACCCTGCAAAGCTGCAAAGAGGAGGTGGGTCCCCAACTTTACTGAGCCAACCATCACCCTTCCTTAACTGTGTGCAACACAGAGTCCAAAGGAGCGTGCCTGACTGACTGTTCTTCCAATTTTAGGATGTCTGAGCAAAAGTTGGTGCAGACTCAAGGACAGTGAAACAGGCACTGATTGTAAACAGTTCCCAGGAGTCTCCCTCGTAAGCTAGGGATCCTCCCAGCATACAGGCACTCCAGTCAAAAAACTTGCTGGCCGTGGCCCATGAACTCAGTGATTTAGAGAATTGTTCATTAAAGTACCTTCTTCTCTTGCCTCACACAATGACTTGATTTTTTTCTACTACGATACAAATACCAATTACACGTTTTCACATAAATTTCTCAAAAGATGCACAGTAATTGAGAGAGAAAGAAGACTAGATACAAATGCCCTTGTTCATTTAGTAAGTTTATTGATCACAATTTTACAGTATACTAATTGGTATACGCTGTCAGCAAAAATGAAACTCTTACTAATATGCTTCATAGACTACAAAATAACCTATTATCGAAAGTTATGCTTTGAGCTAATTGGAGACAATGCAGGCAGGTATTAGGTAAAAATGAGCCTAAAAACCTGCAAGAAGCTCTCAACAGTAGAGAGACAGTAGGACACACTGCTTTAAAAAAAACCCACACCCACACCATCTCAAGATTGTTAAACGGAATACTGTGAAAATAAAAGGAATAATAATAAAAAGGAGGGATAAATTCTACCCATGCTGTTAGCCAGCTATTCCATTAACATGCATATTCCAACAAGGTAGGTGTTTCAAGACCATTTTAACCATTTCTAAAGACTCTAAAATGAGCCAATAAAATAGCTCAAACTTTGTTCATACATACATTTAATGATATTAATATTAGACCTACGGACAACACAAATCTAGAGCAAAAGCTATGGTTTAGAGCCTAAGAACCAGAAGTTCACCTTCCCTAAAACAAACCTAGCAAAGACAGCAACACTACAAGCTAACTCTTGTGTGCTGGTCACCGTAGTTTAACTCAGACTTGGGAGAAAAAGAACATATATGAGAGAGCCATCAAAAAGCCTGTTCCTTCCTTGGTGGTCTTGCTTAGATTGCTCACAAGGATGCTAGTTAAAATTTGTCTAGGGCTATGCATAATAGCAACATCAGTTTATTAATGTAAACTAGTGATGGCCAGTTATTTCCAAGTAAAGTATTTCAAATATCTACCTGGATTGTCTCAGGAAAGCTATAGCCCGATAACCAATGTCCTTTCTATAAATGGCACCCTTGAAGTGTATGGCTGCTACTCCCTTGTTGGCTTCTTGCAGTGCTGTCATTAGATCCTCTTTAATAGCAGTTACTGTCAGGACTCTTCCACCACTAGTCACCACTTTGCCATCCTTTAGGGACGTGCCTGCATGGAACACCTCCAATCCTAGTTGCTTAGCCTTAGAAAGTCCTGTGATAGTTGTTCAATAAAATAAATGCAGAAAAATCAGTTGATTAGAACATTCTCTATTAAATTACATATGAATAGATACTCAGCACTTATTGACTGTGTCTAGAAACCACAATCGAATTCAGTGTGATCATGCTGGGAAATAGGAGCAAATTTGTATAAACTACATTTTGAGGAGAGACAAGTCTGCTACTTTTATGCTCAGAGACACAGAAAGAGGTATTTTGCTGAAACATCTGCATACAACATTTAATTCAAGCTGGATTTAGAGACCACAAAACATATCAGCATCAACATTATGTAAGAATCAGTGATCAGCCCAGAACTTCTTTACTGTAACACATATTAAAGAAATGCTACAGAACTTAACAATATAGTGCGGAGATTTGATAATGCTACGGGTGCATTACCAATAAACTTTGACGTGTGAAAATCCAGTTGTCTCTTGCTGACCTGTAACCACAAGATCTAAAGTTTCTATGAATCTGAGTTACACTGATGCACCTTCACCTGGCAAAAGAGAGAATGGAGAGAGGGCAGGAGAGGAATCAGACTTCCACAGTTTCTCCTGCTATATTTACCTGTTATTTCCAAACCCTTGGGATATGTTCCTGGATACCCTTCGCTAGCCATGACCACCGTCACAGCTGCATTGTCTTCAAACCAAACTGGCATGGAACTAGACAACTTTTTATTGATAACCGCTTGCATAACTTCATACAAATCGCTTTTCAACAGTGGAAGAATTACCTACAAAAATACAGATTAGCAAATTAAAAAAACCAATGTACATTGTTACATTTTCTTCACTGAGCTTTTAAAAATACTAATGCAACTGTAAAAATAACATTAAGTAAGTATGTTCATATACTGTATTTTCACACATGTATACATACTGTGCATAATCTATGTACCTTTAAAAATAGTCTTTCTTGAAGATAATTTCTATGGGTAGAAGAATTGCTACATATGGGGAAAAAAAGGTAGACGACAAAGAAACCTATTTGGTCTGAAGAATGGAAATGAAGGGTTTTGTTCCACCTGTCAACAGGGAGTGGGGAAAAGAAGTGTTCACTCCTTTAATAAAGTAAAAAAAAAAATCCAACTCCATTCCAGAAAAGATAGGAAAGTGTTGAGTTTGACTCAAGCTTACCCTTGTAAAGCCCATATTTGAGTATAACCTGCTGAAATCTTCTCTGGAATGGAACAACTTCATAACAGACCTTCTGTCTTGAATAAAAAACCCAAATATTTTAAATCTCAGTGCAATTAGCTAATTATTCATCCAAAAGTTAGTTAAGAATAATGGTAGATGGTAACAGACTTTCTCCTCCCATAATGGCAAACTGTATCTACCTACAAAATAACTCACCTGACATTCTGGGTCACCAAATCTGCAGTTAAACTCTAGAACTTTAGGTCCATCTTTGGTAAGCATTAATCCAGCATAAAGCACACCTGGAATAAAAAATTATATAATAAGCTATCTAAGTAACAGCATAGGTCATTTATTTTGAATCTATTCATAATGGTGTTAAAAAGGATGCCTGCTGTGTTAATTTAAAGGTAGGATGTTAACACTTTAGAAATGTTAAAAATAAACTATATCCATTGCTTTCACTGGGCTCTAAATCAAGCCGCTGATACTAAACCCAGTTTCCAAATAGATCAAAGTTATCTTCCTTAACTTACAGTGTGAGTTAGGCCTATAAAGAGGACAAAGTAAAAAAACTGTCTTTCTCCTTATGCTTAAAAACCCCAAACTTCTGTACATACCAAAATAGGGGACACCTTCTTTCCTCATGCCATCAACAGTTTTCTGAAGAATTGTATCTCTTATTTTCTGCAGTAAATCTTTAGAAATCTAATAAAACAGGATTAGAAAACAGCGTTTGTAGAAAGTGAGTGCATGATTTTTCCTACTGTGATGGCTAGCGTTTTTAAGAGCCAAGCAGAACACTTGGATGGTCTCTTGCTCACTCCAAAACATTTCATACAACAGAAAGGTAATATTTTTTTCTGCTTCCTCAGACAACATACCAGAGCATTAAAACAACCATCTGCATTTCTTCAGACACTTTTCCATGCTTAGATCTACATGTGCAAGCAATCCCACTGGCTTCACTGGAACAAACCATTTGCACAGACATACTGGCATTTAGATAAGGCCTTCCAAAGACAAATCACGGTTGGAAAGTATAGTGATCAATGATCAAATTTTATTCAATACACAAGATTAATGGCTTTCTATACGAACAAAACCTATAATTTTTTTGAACTTAAAAAAGAAAAATCTCTGGCTATGACACAAGTGAATAGAAAGCAAAGTAAGTCCTTTTGCAAATAGTTCCTTGCCAAACTACCTTGAGGTACAGCAAGTGAACTAAGCTTATCATTAGCTTAGTTTGGCACAAGATAAAAATGTGGCTTTAAGCACTTAGTTCTAACAATCAGTATTTCATAACACTTAAAAACCAAATCAAAATGCAAGGTTGCAGAAATAACACTTCCACCTTTATAATTAAAAGTAATTCAGTAGAAATAGCCTCCTTTTTAGAGAAACAAATCCAAGTTATGGACGTCACTTGACTATGTCTGTTTTAGGCAACACTTTCCATTCACAAGAGACCATTGTCTTCACTCTCCTGTTCATCATGGTGGAACTAAAAATTCAGACATGCTTTCAGTACTAGAGCTGTAGTACAGCTTTAGTGAAACATCTCCTTGTCAATACATTTTTACCTGAGGTGCTGGGGAATAAGCTCCCATCCCTCCAGTGTTAGGGCCTTCATCTCCATCCATTAATCGCTTGTGGTCCTGGGCTGGAGGCATGGGAGCAATTGTGATGCCATCAGTGAAACATAAGCACTAGAAAACAAGGAGAATAATTTAAAGCCCAGTGTATAATTAAAATTAAAGCACAAAAAGTGCAAATATATTTGATTTTCAGTGGTGCAAACGGATATTTAAGAGTATAAATTCTGTCTCCCTGATCAAACAAACTACAGTATTCTAAACATTTCCCTTTTCCTTCAGGAAGCAGTGCCTCAGTTTATATGACTTTCCTACAGAAATTAACTTTCATATAACATATAGAAAACTATAACATAATATCAGTAGCTGTACTGAAAAGAAATACTCAAAAGGTTAAAAAAGAATTTAAAATACTCCATGATGGAAGCTACTTCTTCCCTCCCCCTTCTTCCCTCCTGCCCCTGAAAGAAGGCATTACATTCCTTTCAAGATTTCCTTTTCCTTGTTGATAAAACTATTTACTTTTGAATTATTTATAAATTACTTATATAGCAGATGCTTTTATCCTCAATATCTTCATAATAACAAGCCTTGTGGCATCTCCTGTAACTGGATGATGATGTTCGCTGTCTGGACTCCTGCTAGCAATACTCATAAAAACATTTTATAATGCTAATTAAAAAGCAAGCAAGGATTCCCCGACAAAACCCAAAAATGCCAAAATATTAATATATTAAAGACTACAGTAATTTGCAGAAGGTGAATTATTTTGACAGCCAAGGCAAGCAGTATTTTTTCTTCATTGTTGTCAGTCATCACAGGAAAAAACCCTTTCAACTGCGTGTTTATATTATTGTTATACTACACTAAGTCTGACGGTCTTCTAAGGACTAATTAAGAGCATTACATATTTTCCACCAGAGAATGAAGATCTGGATAACCCCTTAGTTCCTAAAAAGGTCAAGCCAACCAGGAAAGAATGAGGATGACCAATATCTGCACGTCTAATTTCTTCGTATTGGGCAGGAAACCAGACTATGCAAAGACTGGCAACAGTTGGAGATGATCACTTACTTTATAAATACCACCACCTCCAAGATGAACATTCACAACATCCAGCATAAGTCAATTCCAGCTCCAGGAGTCGGGAACCTGAGCTGGTACTTGGCTGTTCTACATTGTGTGATGCAAGTGTCAAGTTCCCTTGCCACCTCAAAACCTAGGCTCTAATTCTTCTTGTCCTTCACACTCTGCTAATTAAATCAGATATACTTTTTTAAACAAAGGAGCTGAATCAGCTTAAAACGAAGGAAATGTTCTCTCTACATCTGCAGAGTAAATCAACACTGTCAAATCATTCAACAGCCTTTGGTTCCGGATCCTTCGTCCCTGGGTACACTTCCACATTGCAATCTCTCTGGCAATGAAACTGGTTAAAGAGGATCCTGCCTGCACCTGTCTTGAGCTGATTGTTCCCTTGCTCCAAAGGAGTTTACTGCTCCCTCATGATGCAGTTCAAATATTCCCTTCATCAGCAAAGCTGATTAAAGAAAGTCTCCATCCTCCCTTACTCCCAATCACTCCTTGCCTTGCTCGGCACTTCACCATCCTATTACTTGTACTGATTCAAACGGCACTGGGCTCTAAACCAGAACACAGAAAACATGCAAGGTGGTGGTGTTGATTGCTTTGAGAAAAGGTCTTTATGTTGTAGCTTCACAAACAGTTACTATAACTGAATCAACAGCAAACAGCAGTGAAGAGGTAGCAATATGGAAGGGAAGGGACATCTTATACTGTCTTTGCTGTCAGAGAAATCATAACACAGAACTGCACACTCAATGACACTCCAAATATTTAAGGTTTGATTTTTTTTTCCATGTGGCAACATCTGATTACTGTTTGAGTTATTTTTATTTAATTTGAATTATTTTAACAGACTGCAGGAAGTTTGACTCTTAACAGAGCTGTCTTTAATTAATACAATTTTATTTATAAACAGATAATTGTTTTTAATTTAAGTAATAAAATCTTACACATCCCTGCTGTAGGTACTTACACAGTGTTTCCTAAATAGTTTAGAACAGATATAATCAAAGTGTTACAGTGAGATGCACACTTACAGAAACTTCTTCTCCTTCAAGAAGTTCTTCAACAACAACAGTTTCCCCAGCTGTGCCAAAAGTCTTATCCTACAGTAAAAACAAAATATCTTAGGTTCTGTTTCAGTTATTTTAAACTATTCAAAATGCAACAAGAAAAAATATTTTTAAAACAGCAAGAAAAATGCAGTACGGTTTTGAGACTATTAATCCATTCTCCACCCTGCGTATGTCAGCAATGGTAAAATCTTTGCTCCTCTTTTCTGTTTATTCTTAAATAAATGCAGATTTTATGCTTGAATATTTTTAAATTGCAGATGATATTTATAACTTACTGAGCAATTCCTCATGCTCTACCTTCTGAAGTTTGGACCCATGATACTGAGAGTAATAGCAACGACTGTCAAGTCTACAATCTTGTCCTGGTTTCGGCTGGG
>NW_009242944.1:0-9081 GCF_000690835.1 Fulmarus glacialis | reverse complement strand
CCAACCTTAATGATTCTACGATTTTATGAGTCACGCATGCGGCACCCATGCACTGCATGGGAGAGGCTGCTTGGGAGTACAGGGTTAGCCTACTGGCTGAGGAGCAATTATATTTGGGAGCAATGACCCTTTTAAAAAAACGAGTGATTGCCTTTGCTCCCAGGTCTTCAAAAGGGAGGTCTGGCAGTTAAAGAGACGAATAAAGAGGGATATATCACCTCTACCCATAACTATCTTTACATCTTGTTGAATGAATTTTCAAGCCAGGACTTCATTGTCCCCTGAAAGCTTCTCTCCAGGTCAAAACAAACCTTATTCTTTCAATTTCTTACAGCCAGAGATGTCTGATTTGGAGGGACCTTGTAAGGTTATCTAAGCTGAATGCCAAGAAAGCTCATGTCTGGAGATGGATCTGCAGCTATTACATTCATTTATTTTTAATCATACTCAAATCACCGGCAAATCTCCAGGTACTCTATGGATACAAAAAGTGTCAATGATTCCTAATGCCCATTACCTGCTTTGTGATGGTTATTCACCTTTCACACTGACTGAGCTTTGAATGAAAATACACAGCATACACAGAAGCGTAGTCTCCGCATACCAGAAATGCCTGTAATTTGGACAGCTATTTTTTCTTGATAGCTTTTATATTCGCTATTACTGATAAAAAAGCAAGTAACTGTCTCCCCCAAATCACCAGTTAAAAAAAATATAATCCATTCTTGATTCTTCAAATTGTGATTCTTCAGATGCTGATTTTTCAGAGTTCATGATTTCTCTGAAGCCCTAGGCATTAGGATTCTGTTATTGGTTTAAAGAAAACAGAAGGACTCTTTCAGTATAGGACTCTTAAAATATAAGAAACAGAAAAGAAACAGAGCATGAGAAACAGAAAAGAGAAATATAAAAAGAGATAAGTAATAAGGCAAGACTCACAGGAGGTCTGTGACATTTACCTGTCCTGTCGGGACACAGATACTTGTGGTTTCCATGTTTTCACAGAATCTTCCCAGGAGAGGACTACAGAATGTAAGAAAGCAGCAGTGACAACTGATGAGTCTTTTTTCCATCCTGAAGTTTTTATCTTCTGTTGAAGCAAGTAACCCTTAGCAGTCTTAGTAGATTAGCAGTGAAGGTAGTGCAGGTAGTCCATTATCTGCTTTTGGCAGCGTTTTGCATTGTTAATCCACTATTCGTATAGCTGCAAGCAAACCTTTTCCTCATGTGGGTAAGCAGCAGTAAGAAGAAAATAGAAGTCCCAAAAGACATAGAGGATTAAAACACTATTAAGATTTATCCTTCATAGAAGGAGTCAAGAGTCATCAAACACAAAGTTGCAGACACATAATTATGCTTAAAAAAAAGCATAGCTTACCAGAAGCAGGAAGAGCATAGGATGCAGAGGATCACTACATAACTTCCCTACATAGACTTTCGAAGACTTCCCACCAGACATATGGTGTTGCTAGAGACAGGATATTAAGCCAGATGGACTTTTGATCTAATACATATTCCAATGTTGTCGTCATTTGTGGTGAAATTTGACAATGTGCCCAATACAAAGAAAAGCATGGACAGTCCTCAGTAAAGCATTTGGGACAGAAAATTGCATGGAGATGCAGTTTATTCTTTCTTTTGTACTAGTCTGTCTCATAGAGGCTTAAATATTTAGCCAGATGTAGACATTGGTGACAGTCTGAGTGAGGGATACCTTCCAGTGAAGTCAGGTAACAGCAGTCTTTATCTGCAGATCAGATGTTGCATTGCAATTGATGCAATTAGCATCACTAGGTGGGCCACAAATATCACAACAAACACCTAAGTTGACTTGGAAGGTGGCAGTATGGTTCAGTGTTGAGACTCAGTGTTTTTTTTGATCTCTTCACTGAAACTGTCAAAAAAAAAAAACCCAGAATAGTACTGACTCTGGCGACCAGCTTCTTGGGACATAGAGTGCATGGAGCCCACTCCAAGCTCATTCTTTACGCAAGTCATCTTCAATTTCTCGAGGCTAGACTTAGATTTGGGTTGACAGCATTGTGCTGGAACTCTCTATGATGTATTATCACAGCACCACTCTCTGTTACTTATGTCTTCTGGCACTTCAATGCTGCTTCCACACTTCCAGGCAAGAACATTTCCCTCTGCGCCCACAGTCCTTCTGGCACACCATGCACTATGGCCAGCTCTGGATGGAGGCACACCTGCATTGCTTGTCCTGTGATCATCCAGACCAGAACACCTCAAAAACCGTGCCAAGACTCCCTTCAATGCCCACAGTCTTGCATTTACCCACAGGTCTCATTCCTAGATTGCAATACACTGACCAGATCAGCAGAGCACGATGTAGAAAGCACCTGCCCACTTTCCAGATAAAAATTACCAGAAATACAGTATATTCATAGCTTCCAGGACATCAAAACACCATCCAAAAGTCTTTTTTCTGTTCCTTTGCAGACTGAACTAGATGACTGTGTGTTTACAGCCTACCTCTGTTATTCTTAAAAAAGCCAGGAATATTCTTTTATCCATGGGGTCATTGAAGAGAAGAGTGGGAAAGGTCTTTTGTATGGCTTTGTGTTGCCCTACACTCTGTTTTACATAGATGATCATGCAGAGAGCCAGATGGACCAGCAGAAGGCCCCTATGCTTGGTCTTTGCAAAGCAGAGCATGGCCATGGTGAGATCATTTTTGCAAGCTGCTTGAAGACCGTGAGCTTCCTGGGAAGCAAATAGAGCATGACTACTTCAGACTTAGCTTTATTTGGCTTCCTGTGCTCTGAAAGTTTGACCTTTTAGAAGCTGGTACATTGCTGAAGGCTTTCCAATTAGTACGGTCTTGGCAACACGTGGCCATCTCAAGGAAGTGCTCAGTGTGGTAGAGGACACTGCCTGGCACCTCCACTGCAATTTGAGAATTTCCCCATGAGTCATTAAATGCTCCAAAGACAAACAGAGTACATTAGAAACAGAGGTCTGTGAAACTTGTGAACATCCAAACTACTCAGGGCTTTAATAAAGAAGGTGGAGCCAGTTGTGAAAAGGAGAGGACACAGAACTGCAAAAATTGGCTGTATGTGTATAGCCTGGTAATCAAGCTTACAGCTTGGGCTATGCTGAGAGGTATTCTTCCTCCTTCTCACTGCCAAGGTAGACTTTTTGGTGTCCACAACAGTTCATTCCTTAGTTTCTCTGTGGAGAATGCCAGCAAAGACAGCAGCAATCTTCGGTGTCTAGGTTTCTAGAAATGAAATGGTGGTGCTACCCTTCTGCAGAAGACTAAATGTCATCCTTATGGAGTCAATAAAAGACACTCTGCCAAAACAAATCCAGACTGTGGGTCCTTTGCTGGCTACCCAGAGCCCCAGAAAGTGGATCCTAGCAAGCCTAGAGGCTTCTCACGACACTGCCTGAAACGTTGGCTGGTTTAAAGACAAATAATACAACTAAACACCTAGATTTTGGGGTTCAGGGTGTCTCAAGGGAAATGTTTTTCACATTCGAAGAAAAACCTGAGGGTACACAAACAGGCTAATCAGTCACCTGGTAAGTCTTTTCAAACTTTTTCTGTGATGTGGAAAGCTGACTGCAGGAAAACATCAGAGGCAGGTCTATGAATGCTGAGAATTTCTGACAAGCTGTTCACACATAAGACCAAGATACCAGATGTGAAGGAGGCAAATGACTCTGCTAATCTGTAATTTCATCTCCTCAGCTCCACCACCCATCCCAAGGGTTTCGGTTTGGAACCGTGCGAGAAAGCAGCGCAGAAGACTATGTGAGGCAAAGCTTCCCAGAGATGCATGAGTACATGCGACGGTACAATGTCCCTGCAACCCCGGATGGAGTAGCGTATCTAAAGTGAGCCTCTGCAAGCAACAGCAGATCTGGTCCCTCAACCAGAATGCATGGCAGTGAGATGGTGATGGGTTTCCCACTTTCAGTGTCACTTATCCCACAAAACAGTCATTGAAGGGCGTGTGGCAGATAGAGAAGAAAGCACATACTCACCTGGAGAGAGTGATACTTGGAGGTCAAGCTAGTGTAGAAGCAGCTGCTAGGGTGCCATCAAGCATGGGCAACGTAAAAATCCTGGCAGGTTTCTGTAATTGGGAGCCCTTCATCAGGCAGTGAGAAACATTCAGAATAAAACATCACAGTCCAAGCAAAAGCTGTGGATGAGGTTCCTCAGCATCTTCAGCATGCTGGGAGGAGAGAAGGTTCTTAGAGAAAAACCTTAAAGCATTTATCATTAAAATGAATAAAAGAAGTATTAGACTGGTAAAAAGTAATAAACACCATATCTTCTTGCTTTAGAGAATCATGGCATTACTGTGTTTCAGGGACATTTGTGCCTAACAATCTGGGGTCACACAATTGACTCCCTCAACAGGAGAGGTGATAATAAGCCTGAAATAATTCATTCATTTTATACATAGAAGTTGCATAACAGATGGCCTGATAATTTTTCACCAGAAGTTGTTTTCTGTTTACATATTTTTCCCAGACCCATCCTAATGATAATTAAGATACATGGCAGTTCCTTTGGGTTAAACTGGAATCAATCCATCGAAATAATGAAGTAATGTAACTTCACATCAGGAGAACACTCGGACCTTTAAAATTACAAGAGTGGAGGGTGCAGTCCCTGGTTCAGATGAGAACAGGCGCTGTAACTGTTCTTTTATATCATCATTTTATGCAAGCGTGCTATTCATAAATGATTATGTTATTAAAATTCAGTCCTCTGTGTTCATGAAGACTGAACATAGAGAAAAGCTGATCTGGGTGAAGGAAATTAATTTACCTCATATTCAAGGAGAAAGGAGAACAAACACCTTTGTATACAGAGTTATCCTCCTGCATTTTTGCTCTAATGAGAAACCAAGACAGCACTAGTATTTTAGCAATTTTTTATTTTTTCCAATAAAGCTTTGTGCTACCTTTCAATTGATTTGAGTCTAACATATTGTAGTATTTTCCATCTTTCTGATCAGTAGTACTTCATGGGAGCAAAATAAGTCCTACCTCCGCTCTCCTGCTGTAGATGCACAAAGTTTGTATTTCATGCACAATTCCTTTCTTCAAAATATAGAACAGTTTTGCATTTAAAATAGCAGTCCCTGGTCTCTGTTTCCGTTCAGTCATCTTCCAGAGAACTGCATAGATAAATGTTCAGTGAGCGTCACTGAATCTTAGACTGTGAAGTGATTCTGTTTCTGAATTTGATGTTGAATCCAGGCATGATCCAGAGAAACTCGATGCCTTCATCATGGATAAAGCACTTTTAGATTATGAAGTATCAATAGATGCTGACTGCAAGCTTCTAACTGTGGGAAAACCCTTTGCCATTGAAGGTAATAATCAGTTTTATAACATACTGCTCTATTTCTCATGTGTTGCATTTGCTTTATTGTGATTTGGTATTCTCAATGGAAGTATGCAGGTGAAACTGTGGACCCCTTGAAGATTATGGTAAAATTCTCAGTGATTAAGCAGAACCAAGGTTTCGCCCTTTTTTGTGGTTTTTGAACTTTCAGATCACTTGTACCATCTGTTGCCACGCTCTATATAGGCATTATTCAAAATGCTGAGACGGTCCGTCTCCAAACGAGTAGGAGGCACCGTCCATTTCACTGCTCACAATGAAATAAGTAGCTCCTGAAATGAGGCTTGCTTTTTGAAGGCTTGCTTTCATTACACGTTTAAAACTCAGTGGAATATGTTCAAAATGCTGTTCTACAGTTTCGCTCTCATCTGAAGCAGATAAATACTGTTCCCATTTTAAAGGTCAGCTTAAGAGTCCCACTGAATCTGTAGCTAATTGAAGCTAGAGAAGGGAGCCTACCCTGGTACGCAGCCTCTTGCAGCCCTGGTGTATTAGCAAGGACGGATGGGAAGGCAGCCTGGAAGCAAGGCTTGTCTGAAGCTGCCTCCAGCACGGGTGAGCACATTAGCAGCTATTAGACTTCAGGAATCACTTTTGTGATAGATGGCCAATGCAAATGATTGAAGGTCCCTTTTTCCTCCCCTCCAAGGGCAATCACTCTGGCCGCTCCCATCGCACATTGAAACAACCTCCTTCAGAAATGTTCAAACCTGATTGAGGAAGGCAATACGCTAAATGAAGGCCAGAGGAAGCTGAGCATTTTAATCATTTCAGCTACAAGTCACCAGCACTAGGCATTTTGTAGAACGCTCCTTTTTGCTATACCTCATCAGTGTCTCCCATTTGAATTCACACCAGACACCTGAAAGCAATCCATTTTCTTCTTTTTTTTTTTTTAACGGGGAAGGTAGGTGCACAGAGAGCTGTTCAGGCTGTAGCAGAATTTGTATGTGCACAGCTGCATGTTTCACCATGGGCGTGCAACCTGATAAATCTTCCATTTCAGAAAGGTCAGCTCTACTGAAGTAAACCATCAACTTCCACAACTTTGAATCAAGTAAAGCAAATTTCAATACAGAAAAAACAAATAAACCCCAAACTATATGTTTTTATATAACTGGACTTCGTATCACCTAATTACAAAATACTTAAATATGCTAAAATGTGGTATTCATGAACCCTACCTATGCCTTCTCTGAAACCATTCCTTCAATGTTAGCAAATATATTCAGGTGGAAATATCGGCACAATGTACAAAAATCAGCAGCAAGGGAGACTACTGCGTTGTAGGTATGCGTATCACCACATCACTCTGCGCCATTGAAAAGCAAGCCACTGTGATGGCAAATTTACCACTCGCACATTTACAGGGTTTTTTTTTTTCTTTCTGTGTTGTTTATTTTTTTTAAAGGAGACAGTCTGAAATTCTGAATTCTGAACTGAAAAACAAAAATCCGCAGTGGACTAGAAAGGAATCTCTGCAGGCAATTGGCAGGACATCTTTGCATGCAACTGCATGTCTTCCAGGCATGAATTGTATTTGTTTTTCTAAATTCAAAACCCAGATTCTGCAAATTGAAAGACCATATTTAGAGTCAGTGTATTCAATAATTCCTTTACCAGCACTTTAATGTGGTAAAAGACCACACAGAGTCTAAAACCTGTATTTATTACTATCTGAAGGTCCATGTCACTGCCAGAGCAGAACTGCATGAATGGAAAGCATAGCCCCTGGGCTTTAAATTGCTGTGTGACAACAATACAGACTGCTCACATATACATTTACATGCACACAGCTTCTCATCAGAAAATATATAGGAAGAAAAGAAAATGTCATATCTGACACCACAGTCACATCCACTGACCTAAAAATGTAGAGGGATCTCAGAATTATTTACTTGACATTAAGGCCCTTTTGCATTGCTAAAACAAGGTAAAAAAGAAGAACCCATGGCAAGGGCATGCCAACAGCTCTGTTTCTAGAGATAAGACAGATTTATTCATCTATCTGTACCTCCATCTTAAGTTTTTGAACCTCTAATTTTACATATTACTTTTGTGGCCTTAACAATTTTGACTTTGCATATCCTGTTTGTATTAGGCTACTTTATTTTGCACAGCAAAAAGTCTCATCTCAGCACTCTCAGTCCACCGTAAGCCAGCATCCACGTTTGAACTGGCTTGCTGAAACAGAATGCCAACTTGATCTGATACGCTGGTAGTTGATAGTTGAAATGAACATACTTTAGCAAAAAGCAAACAAGTAAGAGAGGGATGATTGTATTGGTTTTCCTTCTAGGATATGGTATTGGTCTTCCCCCCAACTCTCCGCTCACCTCAAACATCTCTGAACTGATAAGCCAGTACAAGTCCCACGGTTTCATGGATGTTCTGCACGACAAATGGTACAAGGTTGTTCCATGTGGGAAAAGAAGCTTTGCTGTCACGGAGGTAAGTGATGAACTTGGGTCACAAAAATGAGGATTTGCTCAAGTTGCCAATTGTTTCCGCTCATTCACAATGTGCAGTAGATATACACACATGACAGAGGTGGGCTGCAGCTGAAGGGAAGCATTGGGCTTCAAAAGCAAGAGATGCTAAGCCCAGCAGCGTTCAGATCAGAGCACAAGAAAAACATCAGTAAGACTGTGCTGCTAAGTTAGGCATGCAGCGCATGCATCAGAGAGCACTTCTGGAGACAAATGGGGCATGTAACATAGCATTAAAAAAAGTGATCTGGCACACTGCACAACAAACCTATCTGATTCCAGTCAATTATGTGTATCACCATCTACAGGATCTGTCAGTGATTCTGGAACATCTCACACAAGAGCAATAGCTAAAATAGCTAACACAGAGACCAACAAGAGCAAAAAAAGCAGAGGGAGTGGGAATTTAGTACATCCCAAAATTCTAAGACAACCCTGACCACTTCCTAACATGGGTGGCAGCTACTTGTACCAAAGGTAGGATTTCAGCCTAGAAACAGTCCACTCAGATACCATGCTAAGAACAGAAGAGAAGCAGGTCTTGCGTCTAAGTAGAACAACAGGAAACTGAAGTAAATCTCCATAGTTTTACTCCTGGTATCAGATCAGAGGAGTTATGCCAGCTCGTGGCAGCTGAAGATGTAGGCCATTATTTATGAGAAAAAGACTCCTCTTATCAGAATAGCCGATTTTTGTCCAGTAAAAAAAGTACTGATGAATCAAAAGATCCAGCATGCCTAAAGCTTAGAGCATATACTTCCAGCTCAAGGTGTTCCAAAAGACGTAGGTTACGTGTTCTCACTTGTACAAAACACGGAGCTAGAAGTACGCTATCTCCTCCTCAGAGCATTCAGCCAAATACCAAACCAACCTTACGTGCTCCCCGAGGAAGTGGTAGCATGGCCATTCTCACCTAAAAAAGAAGCCCAGTTTCTTAGGGCTCTGACTCCTGCCCTTCAGTGGTCACCTGAGCCTCTTGTCTGCAAACCTCTCACTGCTGACTAAATCACTATAAAAATTGCATTTTTTAGAGATCAGATAAAGAAAAACTTTATTTGACTGCTTTAATACATATATTGTTGGGGTATTTCTGCATCTCTCATTACATTTTTCATTAAGATTGTGTCAATATGAAATAAATCATATTTTATTAGACATTCATAGAAGAAAATTCAATTTATTTTTAATATTAATATATAT